>NC_143253.1:57673106-57976136 GCF_984573655.1 Nuphar pumila | reverse complement strand
TGAAACACAGAAAGGTCACATAGAAACAGACAGAGAAAAGCAAAACACAGAAGAGAGTATAACCAGTGAAACAGAGCCAATTTGAGTTTTGTTCCCCACCAAGCCTTATGAAAAATACCTGGGAAGACGTATTCTGTTCCCTACCAACACATGCACTAACTTTGTTTCAACAGATTAATAAGTATTGTGACCATATCTACGCCTGTCAAAAGCTCCATCTTGCTGCCCACTACTTAGAATCTCGAACTAGACGCATGATCCAGCAAAACATGTAAAGCCTGCCCCCACCTGCCCGTGCGCCACAGGCATTGCTGATGATATTTTCTGGGAGCTATTGAACAAACCGGCAATTTGAAAATGGCTAAACATTACAGCAGCCATGACCAAAATCATCATCAGTCATGTGATTTGAGCACTCAGAGTCAACTATCCAATAACACTACAAGAAACCTGTGGATTAGCGACGACCTAAATCCGTCACTTAACAGTTTAGCGATGGATTAGCGTCGGATAGCTTTCATATTTCGATGCTAAGTAGCGACAAAACGTATTCGTCGCTAATTTGCGATGGATTTGCGATGGATTAGCGATGGAAATGATCCGTCTGTCACTATTTTAAATTAGCAACGGATCATATCCATCGCGAGTCCTTTGTTATTTTAAATTAGCAACGGATAATATCCGTCACTAATATGACGCTAAATTTAAAAAAAAAAATAAAATAAAAAAATTGCTCCTTGTCGGGCGGTATTCCGACAGCAATAGGCAGGACTTGGACCGATTTGTCGGCGGCGGCGGAAGAGGAAGATGACCCACCACCGGATCCCAGCAAGTTGTACTCCCTCGGCCCCAAGATCTCCGATTGGGTCTCGCAGAGGTCAGAGTGGACCGATCTCGTTGTTGAAGGCCACGACGGAGACGAGGCCGGTGGCGGCAGGAGTCGAGGATGCACTTGTGCTCGGTCTGGGTGGTGACGACGTGCCGCTTCTTGTCGCGGTAGAAGCGCATGAGGCCCTCGACGGAGATGTTGTTGGTCTCGGTGGCACTGGAGGTGAAGAAGATCTCCTTGGTATTGGCGCCCACAAGGGAAGCGACCTGCTCCCTGGTGCGCTCGACCGCCTCGTTCGACTCTCAGCCGTAGAGGTGAGTGCGGGAATGCTGGTTGTCGAAGCGGCCAGTGAAGAAGGCCAGCATCGCGTCCAGCACCCGCGGGTCCATCGGCGATGTCGCCTGCATGTCCAGGTACAACGGCCGCCTCGTGATCCACACGCCCTTTATCGAGATTCCCTTGCCCTCCTCAACTGCGTCAGAGTTGGGCGACGGCTGTCGCGGCGATCGACATCAGCCAGCGGGATCGTCCGGCGAGCCTTACGGCGGCAAGCATGAGGCTCCGCTTCATCATCCAGCGGGATCGTCTGACAAGCCTTGCCAGTGGTCGCTTGACCTCCTCGATGCCTGGGCTCCGATGGGACCGAAGGGAAAGATCAGGCACAAGAACGCTCGTTTGGGAACGGTTTAAATCTCACATCAGTTTAAATTTTGAACGGGGGAGAGAGGAAAAATTTTGCGCCTCAGGTGGGACGGTTTAAATCAAAAATTAGCGACAGAATTAGTGAGGGAAATTTTCCGTCGCTAATTAGCGACGAAAAAATTCCCTCGCTAATTCTGTCGCTAATTGGCATTTTTTTAGTGTTTTGACAACCAAAAAATGTTGTCGCTAATTCATTGCTAATTAGCGAGAGAGATATTTTCATCGCTAATTTTGCAAATATTTTGAATGTTAGCGACAAATAGTTTTCTCTCGATAATCCGTTTCAAATTTGTGACGGAAAAAATTTGTCACAAATTTCCGTCGCTAATTAGCATTTTTCTTGTAGTGTAATTTTGATTGTTGATTTTCACTGTTTTATACTTCTAATACTTGCCCAATTGCAACTTACCGTTGTATTCAGTTTTCCAAAGTCTTCGGCTTCCATAGAGTATAAGAAGGCATTTTCCTGCGACTCATCTCGAGCTCCCCCATGCTTTGAGCTACTGGTAGTCGCTTCATTTCCTTCATCAATCTTCACTCTATAATATCGAGCAAAGTGACCTGCTTTGCAATATTGAAAGCATTTTTTCTTTTCTTGACATTATTGAGTTCTTCGTTTATCAATACATTGTGTCTCAGGCTCTCTCTCTCTTTGCTCGAACAAACTTCTGGTTAGACTTTGACATGGGTTATATATATTTTTTTGACTTTTGATCCCTAATAAGGAGCGTCGTATCATTGTCCTTCATCGAAAGACCTACCAACTTAGCAAGTATCTCTTGATTAACCTAGAGGCTCTCTAACTAAAGCAACAAAAGTTGCTTCGGCCAACCACTAATGGCTGCTATAAATCCACCGTACTGAGACTTTAAATCTCCAATAAGAATTCCTCAAGTTCGGGTTACACTAATCTTAGATTCATGATCAATTTGGGATATCACATTGCAAATACTCTTGATTTTCATAAAGTAGCGAGATAGAACATATTACCTTGAGTAATCATGCCACTCTCATTTTCTAGTTGTAACCGAGCCGTTATTTGCTTCAGAAAACAAAGTAGCAAATGAGTCCCAAGCCACTTTTGGAGTTTGAACTTTTCATGTGTGCTCTAAAAGCCCTTTTTGAACTTATGTCTTAATGATGAATAATGCTTGGCCGGCTTGGAACTAAGCTGCATTTAAAATGAAGAAGTCCACATAATTAGCAAAGCTGAACCAAAATTGAAAATTTTTGTCATAATCCCTAGAGTTTAGGTTGACTTTAATAATAAAAAAGAAGTCTCACAGTTATCTAAATCACCATAGTATGCTTGCACTCGGGTCCACCAATATGAGACTCAAGTTAAGGAGAAAGAAGAGAATGCTTCTACCTAAGTTTTGAAAAAAAACAGTGTTAGTGAAACGTCTCAACAAACTTGAAATAGTTATTTAGGTCTGAATTTTTAGTTGCATGTTTAAAATAATACTTTAATATATTTACATGTGTTGGATTTTATTTTGGGCATCCAAATATACATTGAAAATTCAACCATATTCAAGTTATTTTAGATTTTGCCTAGATTGTGTGTGTGCATTTGGTTACGTTTTAGGTCTTGTTAGGGTTTATTAGGTTTTGTTGAGGGTGTGTAAGCTAGTTGCATACATTAGTATTAAGGAACACATCTATGACTTGTGTCCCTCGTAAGCATCGCCTTCAAGTGGTATCTTGGCTTGTCAAGTTTTCCAACATGGCATAGTTCTACTTTACGTGATGGCCTAGAGAATTGTAAGTTTTATTCCTAATAATATTTTAATATATTACAAGGATATGTCCAATCATACGTTTCATTTGCAATCTACTTTGAGGAAAGAACAATTTGATGCTACCTAAATGCATATTTTTGGCAAATAAATCATTCGAGTCAATGAAATTTAAATTATATTTTACTTCTATTTTAGCACTTACTAGTTTGAATTATGTGTTTAAATTTCAATGTGATATTCTTAGCGAGAATTCATTTTTTTATTTGATATGTTAGTTGATAGGCTCTTTTTGTTACTTGTTGATGATTTAAAATTTCCTAATAAGTTGTTAGTCTTATCCCAAGAAATGTTGAATGGTTGTTATTTTGTTTTCCTTGCGCTTATCAATAAGAATGCTTATTGATTGAATTTCCCTTTTCGATATGATATTGCTTACGTATTTCGTATGAAAATTATTTTTATGTACCAAGGCAATTTATCGAGCTAGGTGCAGGCTTTGCAGACAAAGCTTTTTGACCTCGGGGGAACTGATGCAGTGCATCTGGGAGAGCTTGAGTCCAGTCATTCGAACCCAGCTCACACCAAGCGTGAGGAGTCCAAAACTCAACTTTTGATTAAATTAGATTTATTTTATATATCTTGCATTTTTATTTTTTAGTTAGGATAGTTCCAATGGCCGTTAGGATTTTCAGGCCATTTGAGGGTGTTGTGGGATTTCTGCTAGTTTTCTAATTTTTTTTTTGGCTTTTTTTAAATTTAGCCATGCTAGATCCAAACTAGAGCGGGTCTATATCCAGCCTACCAATGGTTTGGATTCAGCTAGGGGGAGGCACATTTAATGCCTTCCCACTTGTTAGACTCCAAGGACCCAATAGGTGCTTGAAAAATCGAGAAAGATAAATGTTGGTAATGTCTCTCTCTCTCCCTTTTCCAAGGGCCCAATATGTGCATTTGGTTATGTTTTTAGGTCTTGTTAGCATTTATTAGGTTTTGTTTAGGGTGTGTATGGTAGTTGTGTATGTTGTTGTTCGAGAACACGTCTGTGACCCGTGTCCCTTGTAGGTGTCACCATCAAAAAGTCGTCATGTAAAATAAGGTATTAGATTAGTCTTTAACCTATTGTTGTTCGGCCAAGACCTCTCTGATTATATAGAAGAGCATCACAAAGAGACCCTCATATGAAACCACAAACATGCCTTAATTTATAGACCACACATTTTGTTGTCATTTCATTGTCTTTTCGTAAGACTTTTTTGAAAAGTATAGTATCAGAGTCAATATTTATGTCTTATCAAAATCGCTATATCTACTTCTTTGTTAGCGCCCAAGCTTCGCACGCTCGACAACAAATTGGCGCACCTGTACACACCCCAATTTTGACCAAAATAGTTTTTGCAAAATGTCTTTTCGTAAAATCAAGGTATTTTGGGTCTTTTTTAAGGCAAGTCTCAGTTCAAGTATATTGTTTACCATCATAATGGCATCCTCAATTTTTTTCTAAAAGATAAATTAAACTAGAAAATTTTAGCTTTTTAAACAAGCTAAGAATTAGGTCAATTTGATATTCCAACAAACAATTATGACCAAAATAAGGTAATTTGTACCATCTTCTTCAATCATATCCAACTTTGAGTGTATTTTTTACCATTAAGTCAATTAAATTTAGTTTTATACTTAAAATATAAATTATAGTTGAGGATGTTAGCTTTTTAACATATCAAAAGCCTTAATCTGACATCCGGTTAGAAAAATATGACCAAAACAAGTTAGCCTGTTGAAACAATCTTGGTTTAGTTCTAACGATAATTAGATTGTCGTTAGCAATACAAAGATTGTCATCAAGAATCATTGAATTGTCATTAAGAATCATTGAATTGTCATTAGGGATTGACAAATTTTATTAATAAGGTTTAAACCGGAGGATCTTAGCTTTCTAATATGATAAAAATTAGCTTAATATGATGATAGGATAGGAAGTTATAGCTAAAACATGGTGATATGCTTGGTCAAAACCTATCTTTTTACTTAGGTTCTATATTGAATATAATTTTCACTCATAAAATGATCGAATTTGATGTTTTACTTGGAATATAAATTAAATTAGATGAAGTTAGCTTTTCAAATTAGGGAGATATTTTCAAAATAAGTTAACTTGTATTTGTTGACAACATGTTAATTGCCGCCAGTACTAACCCAAAATTATACTTGTCATCAGGAATGACCCACTTGTCATCAATGCTACTTGTCATCAACTTGTCTTGTCGTTAACATGGTTTTACCACCATTTGGTTGAGATTCATGCATGGATTAAGGATAACTTTTTATAAACTTTATGTTCATATCCCAAAAAGCTAAAGAACTATGTCCAATGAACATATACCCTATTTAGAAACTTTTGAAACCTATCATATCCATCTTTTTATTCTAGATAACTCTAGCCAATAAAAAGATACCTCATAACATCGAAGGAATATAATTGTAACATTTCATCCATGAGTGGATCCAAATCTTTGGATCCTCAACCCAATAAGATTAAGATCCATACCCAATAAGAAATATATATAGGAACCTATTTCTCTAGTCAAACATCTAGATCTAGATCCTAAGTAAAAAAGCTCTTCTGCACCAAAAGATCAACCTAGCCCGGCACCAAGACTTTGCCCACCTAAGTCCAACCCAACTGAGTCAACCCAAAGCTAATCTAGGTCTAGATCCCTTGTCTCACCCAGCCAACTATAGCTAGTGCATAGCCGGAGTGCTACTAAAGTATATATGTGATCATTAACATCTTTAAGAATGGCTACCTAAACCCAAGGTGAGATTTAAATTCTCTATATTTTTTATTGCATTTATTTTTTTAGTATTATAAAAATATAGATTTTTCTAATGTATATCATATTTGTCATGTTTTTATGCTTTTTCATGCCTTGATGGTGGCTCACACCATGAAGTTCACCTTCTTTTAGGTCTAGCCTACAAGATAGGACCCTTGCAAGCTAAAGCCCAGATATTAAAGATTTTAAAGTTTCGGGTGCTGCTGATCCCTGCTCAGTGGAGGAAAAGCACCCAAATTGAGGAGCGGATCCTACATCTCTCACTAGTCTTATATTCAGATCCTGTTTTCGAAACCAACATTTTTTCTGACTACCTTTGTTTTGGTTTCAAAATTTGAGGATCCACAACTGGCCACCCTCGGCCAGGTGCAGTGCCACACGTACATTTTGTGTATTGTGATTGCACCTAATCCTCTTTCCAATACCTAGCGATATTGTTAAAGGTTTTATAATGAAAACTTTGAGAGTGAGACCGAAGGACTTTTAAGAAACATGGGGTTGTCACCTTTGGTTTGGGGCATGGATCCATCATGACATGTGATTGAATCCACCCTATGTTGATCCTAGGAATTCAACCAACGGCCAGGATTCCTCAACATTCTCATATAGATGTGGACTAACCATAGCCATCCAGATGCATAAGTTGAATGGATATGATTAACATAGAATCCTAAGCAGGGTTACCTGAAACTCTACTTACATGTGGGAAACTTGTTTCCTGCAAAACCATTTTCGAAACCAAAAGCTCATGCTTTTTGAAACTTGTGAGAAACCTGTTTCCCATCGAGTGGGAAACTCGTTTCACATCACATGGGAAACCTACCGATTTTTATAGTAACTCGCTTCCCATATTTGGGAAACATGTTCCTCATAGGTTTTTTGAATATTTTGAAACTTTATTTTTCAAACAAAAAAGTTGAGGGACCAACTTGAGATTGTGGTCAAGTAGAGCCAATTTTGTCAACTTGAGCATGTGCTCCAAATTAAAAAATATGTAGAGTTGGTTTGAAGCACATGACTCGTGGGCTTCTTAGTGTAAATAAGTGAAAGAATGTCCACCTTTTTTCTATACACTGTCCTTTACTTTCACAGACTTTGAAGTTTTTGTTGAAGAAAGAGTCATTGAACTCACGTGGCTTCACATGAGCATGCTGACGTGCACATGAACACCATTATAACGTTCAGAATATTTGGAAAAACTGAAGAAGTTTCTGTTGAATGAAAAAAAAAAATCTAAATGAGGAAGTGTTAAATAAACTATTTACAGCTTTAGTTTTCTGCTAGGCTAAGGAAAAACCTTCATGACTGGCTATATATTAGCAGGCCTCTGATTGGTAACACTTGAGGTTCTCCTACTATGGCAGCTTTTGAGTTTGGAATCGTGATCATTCTATGTTAGGTGACAAACAACCGTCACCACTATCTAGGAAGGTGGAGCCCTTGTGTGCCCTACTTAGAGCTACTTCCAATGAAAAATATACAATAATTATTATCATTATTATGGCAACCTTTATGAGATATAATGGCTGAGTAGCTGTGTCACACGGTATGCCATTTTGGTAGTGTTCCTAGTGACATGAACAAACACGCACGGACACCTGGACATGGATAGTGATATGTATCGTGAATATTTTAAGTTTTTAAAGTGTTTTTTGGTGTTATTTCGATAAACATGTATTTGTAATATGAAAATATTAAAAAATAGTTTTTTATTAATTAAAATAGAAAATTTAGTGTACTCGTCCTATTTTTCAAAAAAAATTCAAGCTTGCTAGTCGAGCCCATATCATGCATGCATCTGTTGGGTGCAAGAAGGGGAGGTGAGAGAAAATTCAAATCAAGAAAAATGTGGGTTGTTAGAAAAGGTTGGACTTGATGACATGAAATAGTCCCATATTGAAAGTGTTTGAGTTTATTGTAGGCTTTATAACCTACATGTAAACTCACACTTGTTCCTAAGAACAAGAGGTTGGGATGACTACCACACATGCGCGCGCGCCCGCCCACCCGCCATGCCGTGCCAGTTCGGGTCGGTAATTGGCCCTTTAGGGTCATATCCAATCAACTCCAAAGTACCTTTTTGCCCAAAGTTTCTGTGTTTATTTGGATGCTTTAATGGGTTATGAGAAATGATAACGGGTCATGACTCCTCGTAGTTCATGCTCGCTAACGAGTCTTGTCTCTTCAGATTCTGTAACGGATCTCAACTCTTCGAATTCTGTTAACGGGTCTCAGTGCCTCGGATTCCATAACGAGATCCTTCCATGTTTTGTAATCGTTCATGGGTTATAAAAGCGTGGTTAGGGCTGGGGTTACACAGATTCAAAAAGGCACAGCAGATTCAAGACTCTGCGTTTTCTCTCTCAATTGCTCTCGCTCTCTCTCACTCCTGAGTTTTTCCTAAAGGGATTTTTCTGCAACATTGGTTCGAAGAGGTTGTCTTCGAAGGACTATCCGTCAGAGTGCACCAATTTTGATCGTTGAGGCTATTGTATCCTGGGGAAAGGATGCCGGACCTTGTTTGTATTGTATGTGGGGGCGAATCTTCTCTAAGGGGAGTACTTTCGTATGCCTTAACCATTTACATAATATTAACATGTTCATGTTGTTTTTATTGTGTTCTACGCAACTGGTTGTCGATTTGCTTTTGTCTAGATTTTGGTATGATGCGGAAACCGACATACTTGCTCCCTGTTCTTGTTTCGATCATCTATTTATTATGATTTTCATTTTGATTTATTTCTTGATTTATATCATGATGTTGATTGTGAAACTGTGTGATCTGAAAAATGATCCAATAGCATCCTCATGTACACGTATCTTTGTGACATAACTGAGAAAAAACAATTTGACTGAGTCCTCAACGATGGTAGTGCCACTTTTCCATATGAACGTTTTTGTTGCCTCACATAATAGTTTGGATACTTGATGCAAGAGCAGAGCAGAAGACTCGGGTCCATAAAACTCCATTTGGATTCATTTGTATTTTTTATCTTTATTTGCTATTTTGGTTATTTTTGTGTTTGGATTATTATATCAGATGTACACATTTTAGGACAGATTTTATCTTCTCAGAAGGTTGTCTTGAAAGGTAATTTGTTTTTATTAGAATAATGAAATCAGCTTATTATTTAAAAGGGGAGATCTTTCTTGATATGAGATAAATTTAGTTTATTTAAATTTTCTTTTATTTTCAGTTTTTTGTTGCTTTTCTAGATAAAATTAGATATTTTCAGATAATCACAGCAGTAGATGGTAGTTTGGTAGATTCCCTCGTAAATCGGGCGACGAGTTTGCATCAATACTATTCAGTAATCTTGTTCGAGGATACTGATACTGCATTTTTAGGAAGCAGACCTTGAATAAGAGATTTGTCATGGAGAATTTGCCATCTTATCTGGGATTGGCATACTCTTACTATGGAAATCTGGTTTCACCTATAGATTATTTGCCATTTACCTCAAGTGCAATTGTAAAGTGTGTGATAGCAAAACCTTCTATAACTATTTCAGATGGGTACATCTTAAACCGAATGCTTTTGCTGCATTTTCTGCTTCATCTTAGTTTTCCATGACTTAGGTGGGGGACAGTCATTCATTTGATTGTTGACTTAAAGCGAGCTCTCTAAAGGAGTGTTCACCTGAATTGTTCCTCGAGATCAATCCAAAAAAATAGTCATTTTATTGATTTAGATCAATAGTAAGTTATGAGAAACAATTTGAATCTTGCGATTTAAAGAATGTCATGAAATTCAAAGGATGTGATATTCCAGATAGTCTCACAAGAAAATCAGGATATTGCTTAATTCTAGTATATTGCTGTATCAATTTTTCAGACTATTATCATGTTTTAAATTTCATATTTCTGCACTTTTTATTTTCTAAATAATTATATATGTACTCAGGTTTTCCCAATATTTTTCTTGAAAAGGAAGTTTCCTAATCCAATTAGGGAACAAAAATAAAAGAAAATGCTTCTAAATGTTCTATTGTCCAGCCAATGGTAGCAAGGTTCATGCCAACAATTTGTTGCTATTGGTGCACCTCAAATATGGTTCAACATAAGCTCATTCCTATAGTCTCCTCGTGATGTGATTAATGAAATCAGCTAAATTCTTGGAATATTCACCACCGTCCATCACATTCTTCTTCGCCTTTTCCTTCAACTCCATGACCCTCTTCCTTATTCCTTCATCATTTAACAACTTGCTCGAACTTATTCTTGATTTCTTCTCTTCCAATTATTCCATCCTTGCCTCTTGACAACTGCAACCCCACCTCCCACACCTTAACTATGCAAATTCTGATTTAAAGGTTGGCCAGCAAAGTATGACCAACATAATAAGGGAAGCCCATGGCTGATGCCTTCCACACTTGAGTTCCAACTGCAATGAGTTGAGAAGCAAGCCACAGAAGGATGAGAAAGCATTTCTTGTTGTGGGGCCCACTCCACTATATGGCCCCGATAGGCCACACGACCCGTGAACCCAGCGGGGTAGGCCACGGCTGATCGGTACATGAGGTCCGACCTAGAAACCCATAGGAACGGTCTGCCAGTATGCTCGAGCCCATATGCTCGAAGCAGGTTATGTGTCCCCCCCCCCCCCCGAATAAGGGAGTTAGCTACATCTCATGTTTGGGGGTCCCAAAGAGCACCACATATGTAAGCATGTGCGTCTCGTATCTCCATGTTTGTCAGCATTAATTAGCGTTGGAGTTTGATGTGATTGCAAAGACTTCAGTACCCTCTCCTACATTGGTGCCAAAAAAATGACGATTCTTGAAAAAGAGTGATTGTAAAGACTTAAGTGCCCCGAAGATGATTATTTAAGACCCAGTCTCTGCACTGCATGATTATCCGAGAAAGAAATCTCCTCTGGAGGACGCCATGAACATCAACCCTCTCACTCTCTCTCTCTTTCTTCTATTTCTGCTTTTGTGCACATCCAGCAGAAGATCCTACATTGCTCCATCAAACACCGACTGACCTGCACATTGACTGTTGTGGAGCCTGATTCAGAGTTTTTACCCTTACAGAAGGAGGGTTTGGGGGCTCATCCCAGTGTGGGTAGCATCATTCAACTAAATGAGTTGTAGTTCCTAATTCAGAGTTTTTACCCTTACAGGAGAGGGGTCTGGGGGCTCCTCCCAGCGTGGGTAGCATCATTCAACTAAATGAGTTGTAAATCCTGATTCAAAGTTTTTAGCCTTACAGGAGAGGGGTCTGGGGGCTCCTCCCAGCGTGGGTAGCATCATTCAACTTGAAGAGTTGTGGAGTCTGATTCCGAGTTTTTGCCCTTACAGGAGAAGGGTTTGGGGGCTCCTCCCAACGTGGATAGCATCGTTTAACTTGATTCGTTGTGAAGCCTGATTTAAAGTTTTTGCCCTTACAGGAGAAGGGTTTGGGGGCTCCTCCCAGCGTGGGTAGCATCGTTCAACTTGATTCGTTGTGGAGCCTGATTAAGAGTTTTTGCCCTTACAGGAGAAGGGTTTGGGGGCTCCTTCCAGCGTGGGTAGCATCGTTCAACTTGATTCGTTGTGGAGCCTGATTCAGAGTTTTTGCTCTTACAGGAGAAGGGTTTGGGGGCTCCTACCAGTGTGGGTAGCATCGTTCAACTTGATTCATTGTGGAGCCTGATTCAGAGTTTTTGCCCTTACAGGAGAAGGGTTTGGGGGCTCCCCCCGGCACGGGTCTTGGGTGTCATGGTCAAAAAATACACACGGTGTTGTGGTGAGAAATACATATGTTTGTTTCAAGCAAGGTTGAAAGAAATCAATGGAAAATCCAACAAGGAGCATGCCAGAATCAAGATGTGGATGTCAAGCGAGAATGGTGTTGTGCAACTCAAATAACACAAAATAATAAGGGTCTGATTTTTAGTTAAAATAGGGAATGAAATGACAATAAAAATTATATAAAATTTACAAGAATAAACTAGACTCAATAACGAAGACACCACTTTTTACGGATTTGGAATATGACCTCCGGTTAGGGAGATATGGCCCTGACAAGTTTATCCTAATTCGGGTAGCGATTTACTTATTGAATAACACTACAAATTGTTATAGTGATTTGCGGAAGACACTACAAATCGCTATAGTGAGATTCAAAAACACTATAAATCGCTATAGCGATTTGTGGAAGACACTACAAATCGCTATAGTGAGATCCAAAAATACTATAAATCGCTATAGCGATTTGCGGAAGACACTACAAATCGCGATAGTGACATCCAAAAACACTATAAATCGCTATAGCGATTTGCGGGAGACACTACAAATCGCTATAGTGAGATCCAAAAATATTATAAATCGCTATAGCGATTTGCGGAAGACACTACAAATCGCTATAGTGAGATCCAAAAATACTATAAATCGCTATAGCGATTTGCGAAAGACACTACAAATCGTTGTTGAAAAGCCGGATAATACTATAAATCGTTGTGGGGCTCGTTGGAGAATCGAAAATACTACAAATCGCTGTAGGAAAGCCCAATAATAGTACAAATCGCTGTTGGAAGGCCCCAAAAAAAATTGGTCTGCAGGGCGCTGCCCCCCCTAGGATCTGTGCCGGGGAGGAGCCCTCGGACCCCCTCCTGTAAGAGCAAAAACTCTAAATCAGGCTCCACAACTCATCAAGTTGAATGATGTTACCCACGCTGGGAGGAGCCCCCAAACCCCCTCCTGTAAGGGCAAAAACTATGAATCAAGCTCCACAACTCATCAAGTTGAATGATGCTACAATCAGTGTGCAGGTCGGTCGGTGTTTGATGGAGCAATGTAGGATCGTGTGTTGGATGTGCACAGAAGTAGAGAGAGAAGGGAGAGAGAGTGAGAGGGTTGATGTTCATGGCCTTCTTCAGGGAGAACTTTTTGCCTCCCTTGATTTCTTCTCTAGAGAGAGAGAGGGTTTACAGTGTTTTACGGAGAAAGAAGAAGAAGACTTTGAAGAGTCAACATCATTCTTGACTTTCTAGATGGAGGACATGTTTGTCCTTTTTTTTGAACTGTTTGTTTTTTCTTTTTTGAATGAAGGGCATTTTTGTCATTTTCTCAAACCATCACTTTATGAGAAGAATAGCAAGAAAGGGTACTGAAGTCTTTGCAACCACACCAGACTCCAATGCTTAGTGATGTCAACATACACGGGAATACGAGCCCCATGTGCTTGTATACGTGGTGCTCATTCAAAGCCCCGAACACAAACGTGGGATTCAGTGAATCATCGGGGGGGAACATACACCACCCTCCCCCATATGCTTGCTCATGAATTTGGTGCTGGTTCAAGAGGGTGATGCTACCAAATGATACATGTATGACCGACAAAGCTGGTTGCCGGTCAAGCCAACTCGAGTCCACTATCCACAATGAAGATAACTGGTGACTCAATTGCTTGTCCAAGAACAAGAGGCCAATTGGAATGGCGTTTTCAATGAGTTTGACAGCAGGAGACGCGAGCTCAGAGAATGAGTTGCATAAGATATGATCCCCCTTAACTGTTTCATGACACAGCGAAAGATAATGAAACATCTTCACTTGTTCATCTACATCTTCAAGATTCAGCCAACCAAACAAAGTTGGGTCAATGGCTGGTATTTTATTCGATAACTGGATTGGTTGTTTATCGCTTGGAAACCCTGTACCATCAAATTTATCGAAGAGCATGGATCTCTTCGTGATCTTGTGTAAAAATTTGGAAAATTTTCAAAAGCTTTTGATCAATATGGAGGTGCGCTATGCTAATTCAGTGGTTATACTACTTACATGCTTTAGTTACAAGAAGTGACCTTGGAGAATTAAACCTAATTGTGACTGATGCATCCCATGAAGGCTCCGCTCATCTGGTAGGGGCGACTCATGAACGTCATCAAGCTTAAGGGATGCCACAAGTTTGAAACTTATGGGTTTGCCTCCTTTGCCACAAGGCCTAAGCTGGGTGGGGGACCTGGGGTTTTTATGCGAATGAGCTCGCCAGTGAGTGAGTTGATTCTCCTCTGTTATTAAAAAAAAATTCTGATTCATGTATTGCATAGTTACCATGGCATATGCAAGAACCAAGTTATTTGAATGTTCACCCTTGGATGACATGTCATAATCCTATTGGCTGGATGTCATGAGGTCACTTTCTAATTTGCTAGAGTTACCAGATTAGGGGCTAAGTTTTTTGGAATGAGAAGATAGACTCGATATATTTTAGAAGTTCTTAAATAGGGTCTAGGTTCATTGGACAAAATTCTTGAGCTTTTGATAACAGGAACAAGAAGTTTCTATAAAGTTATCCTTAATCTACGCATGAATCTAGACCAAATAGTGGTAAAACCATGCTAACGATAAGTAAGTCATTCCCAATGAAAAGTGCACTTTTGGGCTAGTGCCGGTGACAATTCATTTATTGTTGATGACAATTCAAAGATTGTTAATCACAATTAACTTGTTATCAGTTATAAATCAAGAGTGCAATGGAAGGTTAAGTTGTTTGGTTATATCTCTCTAACTGGATGCTAGGTTGAGGTAATTTTTGATGCATTAAAAAGTTAACATCATCTACTTTAATTTATCTTTTAAGTGAAAAA
Source organism: Nuphar pumila (assembly GCF_984573655.1). NCBI lineage: Eukaryota > Viridiplantae > Streptophyta > Magnoliopsida > Nymphaeales > Nymphaeaceae > Nuphar > Nuphar pumila. The sequence continues at coordinate 57,961,457 of NC_143253.1, read as the reverse complement.
TCAAATTTAATTATTTTTAGGCATCAAAATAATACTCAAAATAGAACTTACCTAAAAAAACAAGTTTTATTAAGCAAATCAGCTTGTTTGAGCTACAACTTTCTATCTTATTGTCATATTAAGCTGATTTTTGTCACATTGAAAGATAAAACCCTATAATTTAAACCAGAGTTACTAGAAGCAAACTCACTTCGAAAGCGCGATACTCCTCACTTCCGAAACTTTATGTGAACCTCGATTCCCCACGCTTCTCTTATGCTTTCCACACGCTTCATCTACTATTCTTATATGTTCTCTTACTCAACTTTTCATGTTTTTTATGTGTTTTTTCACTCTTCTCACTCACTTCCATGTGCTTTCTATAAATTGGTAGTCATCATTTTCTGATTTTGTTAAAAATTTAATTCTTACATTAAAAAAATCATGAAATTTAATATTAGTCACTTTTATTTTAGTTTTTATTTGTGTTTTATTTTGATTCTCATTCATAGAACTAAATTAATACAGTTTCAACAAGTTAATTTATTTTGTCCATATCACCATAACCGAATGCCAGACTAAGGCATGATTTGATGTGTTGGAAAGCTAACATCGTCAACTTTAATTTATTTTGTAAGTGAAAAACCAAATTTCATGCATTTGATGATAAAAAATACGAGATATGGACAAGTTACCTTATTTTGGTCTTACTATTTAGGGGTGTGATATGGCCTAGTGCTGGGAAAGGGAGCACTAAAGCATGAGGTTTGCCCATTGATAATGCTTGTGCAAATATTTTCTCAAGGGAGAAGAAAGGATTGTTGTATTGTGAAAAGTTCCAAAGTACTGGTAAGGGTTACATAACTTAGAACGGGGATCAGGCATTCACATTATACAAAAAATGTATGTCACCTCAATTTTAACCAAAATAGTTTTGTAAAAGGTTTTTTCTTAAAAGCAAAGTATTTCGGGCCTTTTTTAAGGCAAGGCTCATATCAAGTGCATTTTTTACTTTTAAAATGGTATCCTCAAGATTTTTGTCCAAAACATGATTTAAACTAGAAAATTTCAATTTTTAAACAAGCTACGAATCAGGTCAATTTGATATTCCAAGTCGTCACCTAGCCAAGATAGGCTTCATTGTCACCTTCAAAAACACTGAGTTTTGCCACAAACATAACAGAAGCATGTCCAGAAAACATTTGCATCGACCGTAATTAGAAGAACCAGTTTTTGACCGTCCCTAATGGCCTGCTCCTGGCGAGAACCGCTATGCTCTAGACAAACTATGCAACTCTGTAGAACTAATCGTGCTTGGGCCCCTGGTAGAGCTTATGAAAAGAATCAATGAGAATGAGGAAGACAAAATCACTAGTGTGATTGCCGACATGAGCATGGGATGGTCCCTGAATCTCGCCAAGCGACTAAACATACAAAAAATTGCATCCTCACTGGCATGAACATGATTCCTAGTGCTCTTACTCTGCATCCCCAAGCTAGTCGACAAGGAAGTTGTAGATCCAAATGGTAAGCACACTTAAAGCTCATATGACTGGCTTTGCTAGAAGCATGTTTATATTTGGCATCACGCAGAATCTGGTGAAGCTCATGAATTGCAACTTTTCAATTACTCCAACCAACTCTCTGAGTCCATAATTTCCATTAATAATGGAAGCATTAAGGGTCATGATAGGATCATAATATGAGGTGGAGATCAGCCTAACCTCAGCTTGTCTACCCATAATAATAATAATAATAATATCAAAGTTCATAATATGAGCTTCACATAAAATATGACCAGGTTCAGTAACCACATGTTTTTTTAGATAAAGTACTAGAAGTACCCCAGGACCTGAAAGGTCCGCTCATATGGTAGTGGGCGAGAGAGGAAGGCAGTGCTAACCCCGCATTCTGAGTTTGAACAACATCGTGTGTGCTCATGTTCAAGCCAAGGCTGGGTGTACCTCCTGCAGTCAGGGAGGATCCCAACGTTTTACTGGTGTTCCTATGAGTTCATGACTGGGTTTTCCACTGGTTTAGCCCAAAAAACCAAAAAAGTACTAGAACCCCAACATTTTTGTTGGTATCAGAAATTGTTCATATACTTGTGATTGAGAAATTGTGCATACTTTTAACATGATGATTATCAGTAATGTCCTTCACACAGTAACTGGTTCGTCCTAACCAACTTGACAACAGACTGAAATGAGCACGTTCAAAAGGTCACCGTTGCATGTATTTTGGCTTAATCTGAACCTGTAGATGCCTTTATCATTACTTGTTTACTAGAAAACATGCTTTGAATTTGGAATGCTTCCGTGAGAAAAAATTCTTTTTATTGCATGGTTTCAGTACAAGCAAGCCTTGAAACGTCGGTTTCCAGGTTTCTCTAGATAAACATAAAAAAAACTAAACAGATCCACTCTCAAGTTAGCTATGATACGTACATATGCGCATCACGATTAATGTTAATCTACACACACACAGGAAAGGATAACATTGAAATAATGAAAAAGGTTTTGTTTATTTATGCAACTATGCTAGAGATAACCATGAAAGTCGTCCGCTTTTAAAAAAACCGAACTAGATCTCTCACAAATAGAAGACAGGAAACCTATTCCATCTAAACCAAAACGTTAATGAATTGGCAAAATTAAAAGTGATGCCTTTCTTGAGTCTACTATTATCTCAGAGAAATTTTACAAGCAGTATTTCAGCTTTAAAATGAATGATACAATACCATTGCATTGCATGGGTCTTATTTGCCTGCTGCCGACCTTGAAGCGGTCAAATAGTTTGTCACCAATCCCATGATAGCAAACCTGGTAAAATCACCAATTAACCAATTATTAACAATAAATATTATAATGATGAAACAAATAGAGAGTACTAAATGAAGGGCCCAAAAGGGAAGGTTGTACACATTTTCCTCAAAGCAGGTAATATGTTCCCCCCCTGAACAGGGCAGTTAGCTACATCTCATGTTCGGGGGTCCCAAAGAGCACCACGTATGCAAGCATGTGTGTCTCGTATCCCCATGTTTGTCAGCATTAATTAGCATTGGAGTTTGATGCGATTGCAAAGACTTAAGTACCCTCTCCTCCATTGGTGCAAAAAAAATGACGATTCTTGAAAAGGATTGGTTGTAAAGACTTAAGTGCCTCGAAGATGATTATTTAAGACCCAGTCTCTGCACTGCAGGATTATTTGAGAAAGAAATCTCCCCTGGAGGAGGCCATGAACATCAACCCTCTCACTCTCTCTCTCCCTTCTCTTTCTGCTTCTATGCACATCCAACAGAAGATCTTACATTGCTCCATCAAGCACCGGCTGACCTGCACATTGACTTGTGGAGCCTGATTCAGAGTTTTTACCTTTACAGGAGGAGGGTTTGGGGGCTCCTCCCAGCGTGGGTAGCATCATTCAACTAAATGAGTTGTAGATCCTGATTCATAGTTTTTACCCTTACAGGAGGAGGGTTTGGGGGCTCCTCCCAGCGTGGGTAGCATCATTCAACTTGATTCGTTGTGGAGCCTGATTCAAAGTTTTTGCCCTTACAGGAGAGGGGTATGGGGGCTCCTCCCAACGTGGGTAGCATCATTCAACTTGAAGAGTTGTGGAGTCTGATTCAGAGTTTTTACTCTTACAGAAAGGGGGGTCTAAGGGCTCCTCCCAGCGTGGGTAGCATCATTCAACTTGATGAGTTGTGGAGTCTGATTCAGAGTTTTTGCCCTTATAGGAGGAGGGTTTGAGGGCTCCTCCCAGCCAGGATAGCATCGTTCACCTTGATTCATTGTGGAGCTTGATTTAGAGTTTTTGCCCTTATAGGAGAAGGGTTTGGGGGCTCCTCCCAACGTGGGTAGCATCGTTCAACTTGATTCATTGTGGAGCCTAATTTAGAGTTTTTGCCCTTACAGGAGGGGGGTCCGTGGGCTCCCCCCGGCACGGGTCCCGAGTGTCGTGGTCAAAAAATGCACAGAGTATCGTGGTGAGAAAGACATATTTTTGTTCCAAGGAAGGTTGGAAGAAATCAATGGAAAATCCAACAAGGAGCATGACAAAATCAAGATGTGGATGTCAAGCGAGAATGGTGTTGTGCAACTCAAATAACACAAAATAATAGGGGTCTGGTTTTTAGTTAAAATGAGGAATGAAATTAAAATAGAAATCACTGAAAATTAACAGAAATAAACTAGACTCAATAACAAAGACACCACTTTTTACGGATTTGGAATATGACCTCCGGTTAGGGAGATATGAACCTAACAAGTTTGTCCTAATTCGAGTAGCGATTTGCTTACTGAATAACACTACAAATCGCTATAGTGATTTGCGAAAGACACTAATCTACAAATCGTTATAGCGATTTACGGAAGACACTACAAATCACTATAGCAATTTGTGATTTGTAGTGTCTTCCACTAATCACCCAAAAATACTACAAATTGCTGTAGGAAAGCCCGATAATACTACAAATCGTTGTGGGAAGGCCCAAAAAAAATTTGGTCCGGAGGGCGCTGCCCCCCGAGTCCCCCGCCAGAGGCGGCCCCCCGCCCGTTGACCGCGCAGCGGGATCCGCGCCGGGGGGAGCCCCCGGACCCCCCTCCTGTAAGGGCAAAAACTCTAAATTAGGCACATAAGTAGAGAGAGAAGGAAGAGAGAGTGAGAGGGTTGGTGTTCATGGCCTTCTCCAGGGGGAACTCTTTACCTCCATTGATTTCTTCTCTAGAGAGAGAGAGGGTTTTACAGTGTTTTACGGAGAAGGAAGAAGAAGAAGATGGCGATGGAGCAATGTAGGATCGTCTGTTGGATGTGCACAGAAGTAGAGAGAGAAGGGAGAGAGAGTGAGAGGGTTGATGTTCATGGCCTTCTCCAGGGAGAACTCTTTGCCTCCCTTGATTTCTTCTCTAGAGAGAGAGAGGGGGTTTTACAGTGTTTTACAGAGAAAGAAGAAGAAGACTTTGAAGAGTCAACATCATCCTCGATATTCTGGATGAAGGACATGTTTGTCCTTTTTTTGAACGGAGAAAGAAGAAGAAAACTTTGAAGAGTCAACATCATCCTCGACTTTCTGGATGAAGGACATGTTTGTCCTTTTTTTGAACTGTTTGTTTTTTCTTTTTTGAATGAAGGGCATTTTGTCATTTTCTCAAACCATCACTTTATGAAAAGAATAGCAAGAAAGGGTACTTAAGTCTTTGCAACAACACCAGAGTCCGATGCAAAGTTATGTCAACATACACAGGAATACGAGCCCCATGTGCTTGTATACGTGGTGCTCATTCAAAGCCCCGAACACAGACGTGGGATTCAGTGAATCATCGGGGGCGAACATACACCACCCTCTCCATTTTCCTGGTTCGCATGAACAACTGCAAGTAGATTCAGTCTAAATAAATTGACCCAAAAATATCTTATAGTTTACATAGATAATCAAAAACTTGCACCACCATCGGTAAATACATATGTTTTAATTCAGATCAATCACAAATTGCTAATGACACATGGATTATGTACATAGACATGGCCACATTTTAGTACGACTGGGGTGTGTGTGTTTGTGTATATATATATGATGCCTACAGCAGCCTACTCCCAGGGCCGTCCATCGTGGATGGCCCATGACACACATTAAAACAGATTTAGCAGTGGGCACTAACTGTCGCTGAAAGTTGTTTTCAAAAATTTAATGTGTGCATAGAGGACACGTGCGTATTGGCCAGTGTAAGCATGAGAGGGTGTAGGCAGCTACCCCTCTCTCTCTCTCTCTCTCTCTCTCTCTCTCTCTCTCTATATATATATATATATATATATATATATATAATGTCATCTTAATTACAAATTCTTGAACAATTCTGTCATTGTAACAATAAACCTAAGTTGAAGGTTGAAAAAATGTAATACAATTTAATGACAAATGTTAAAGGAAAATGCATTAAGATCATAAAAAGAAATAAATAAAATTAAGAGCACGATGTTAGCTGTGTCCAATACATGTTTGTCTCCAAGAAGTATCATGGTGTCGTGCTGTGTTGGCATAATACACGCCTGGTAAGTGAACTGTATCCAATACATGTTTGCGTCCACAGCTATGGTACCCGGACATTCCATTTTTCCTTCTGTACCCGTGTCAACACGCGTATCCCCATGTCACGTCAACACCCGGACACACCATTTTACTCTCCATACGTACAAGTTTGTATTAAATTTATAATTTTTAATTATATTTTCAATTTATAACTTCATATTTTCAGTATATAATATATATTTTAGATATAGCATATATATATTTAGATTATATTCAGTTTATTTTGAATTTATTTTGTATTTATGTGATATATATATATATATATATATATATATATATATATATATATATATATATATATATAACCGTATCTCCGTACCCACATTTTTTGGAATTATCATGTTGTACCCTCCGTATCAGTACCCATGTGACATAGGTCCACAGTGCCATGTGTACTCGAAGCCGCCGTGTCATGTCGACACAAGACACACATGGTAAGTGAAATGCCCACATGACATAGCATATGGAGCATTTCAGTTTCCTTCAAAACAGCAGAAAATGCACTACAATCAGTCTAACAAATAACTGGAGAAAGAAAGCAAAAAAACTTATAACAATAGTCACAAAAAGCATTCTTCTGATAATGTGATGCGTAACATGCAAACATTTGGATATCTGTTAATTTTGGATATTTATTGGATTCAGTAGCAAAAAAATCAAATTCCGCATCATGAGATATAGTTTTGGCTTACCAAATGCAGTTAAGAGAATCAAATTAGAGCAAGAGTGCATTTTGCATAGTTGGATCCAAAGTAATCTTAGCCCAAACAAATGTTTTTTTTTTTGGATATGCAAGCCGGGGTTAGGAAGGCCTCCAGTTAATTGAATTGCAACGTCCCAACACAAGGCGACGTGCACTAACAACTCCTACCAAACAAGTGGAGCCCCCAACCCCCCCCCCCCCGTTGGTAGGCCAAACAAATAGTTGGCCTGTTAACCAACTCGACAACAACCCCAACTTAACAGCATTAAGGTCTAAACCTACTAAGGTAGGTCTGATTAAATAATTGGGTCGCACCGGCAAGTTTTTAGTATATGGATCCAGGCGTGCGTTAGAAATTTGCAAATCATACATGAATTCCACTTGGAACCGGACTATGATCAAGAATTGTTTACACATTGAACAACTTAAAATAAAGATTTCAATGGGACTGGCTCTTGCTATCCAAATGCAGAACCGGGTCTGATGCTACCTAAGCAAAGTCTGGTGGGAACCAGGCACCTACAGAGTACCGACACCTCAAGATGGAATTGGAGTCCGGACCTGATCTAATCGTATTGGGGCCCCAATATTCCCATTGCTTGAAGGAGTATGCAGCCAGTTGTGGATCATCTCTGGTAACTTATGGGGCTAGTAGATCCAGAAGGGAGATGATTTTATAACAATGCAACCAGAGCAGGACAAGCTTGGAGGGGCAGGAATCCACTTGAACATGGACTTGACATCCTAAGCAGCCCAATTGATAGCCCATTCATGCTGCCGTGCCTATTGACCCAGGCCTGGGCCCATCTAGAAAAAAAGCTAAATCAAGTATTGGGCCTGGACACCCCAAAGGGGTTTGGCATAGTGGGATGGGTCTAGGCCGCTAGGCAGGTGGTCTAGGTTCAAATCCCATGGGCGTCATCATTTGCACAAGCCAAAACATGGTGACTCCCTAGGGGCAAGCGGTAATCCCATAGAGCATTAGGATGCCAGGACAGTGATCATAAGTATGGCCGGCAGATGCAGTGCGGCTAGGTCTCTGATCCTAGGGGCGGTTTGTTCGTGTAAATATAAAAAAAAAAGTATTGTGCCTGGACCAGGGTTTCCAATTGGTAAGAGCTTATCTGGACCCGGTTGAGTCCGAACTTGGATCATACTTTGAGGCGTTGGTGCCAGGTCTGGATCCGGGATCCAACCAGACCAATCATTTGAAAAACCATGCCAGGGTCCTATAAGGATTAGATAAACCATGCCTGATCCATATCCAGTAAAATAAAACTTTTTACACTACAAGAAAATTGTTAATTAGCGATGGAAATTTGCGACGGATTTTTTCCGTCGCAAATTAGCGACAAATTAGCTAGAGAAAACTTTTTTCATGAATCCGTCGCTAATTAGCGACGGATTAGCGATGAAAGTTGTTTCATCGCTAATCCATCGCTAATTAGCCATAGATTAACGACAACAATTTTTCGTCGCTAATTCTCAATACAAGAAAACCATTTTAGCGAGGGAATTTTTCCGTCGCTAATCCGTCGCTAATTAGCGACGGATTAGCGACGAAAAAATTCCCTCGCTAAATCCCTCGCTAATTTTCGATTTAAACTGAGCGTGAAATTTTTCCTCTCTCCTTGTTCGAAATTTAAATCGACCGCGCGATTTAAACCGCTCTCTCCTCGTCAAAGAGCGCGCTGGAGAGCATGACGGCGATGAGGCAGATTGTTGGAGGACGGCGACGACAGAGGACGACGACGACGGAGGACGGCGACGCCGGAGGACGACAACGATGGAGGACGACGACGACGATGGAGGACGGCGATGACTTCGGAGGACGCCGTTTCACGGAGGACGGCGACACCAGAGGACGGTGACGACGTCGGAGGACGGCGACGGTGACGACGTCGGAGGACGGCGACGGTGACGACGGAGGACGGCGACGAGTTCGGAGGACGCCGTTTCACGGTGGATGGCGACGAGGCTGAGCGATTGTTGGAGGAAGGCGACGCCGGTTCACGGAAGACGGCGATGCCGGAGAGCACCGGTTCACGAAGGACGATACAAGTCTGTGAAATGCCTGTCGGGTGCGGTATAAGTCCGGCTTATTGTTGCCGGAATACCGCCGGACAGGGATCAATTTTTTTTTATTTTTTTTTTAAATTTAGCGACAGATTAGCGACGGATAATGTCCGTCGCTAATCTGTCACAAATTTGCGACGGAATTAACGACAGATAAGTTTTTCGCCAATTAGCGAGCAAAAATTCGCGATGGCCTCTATCCATCGCTAATCCGTCGCTAAGCCGTCGCTAAACTGTTTAGCGATGGCTTAGCGACGGATTAACGACGGATTTAGGTCGTCGCTAATCCACAGGTTTCTTGTAGTGTTATGTTTTTTAATTTGAAAATTTGGGGATCTTAATCAAGACTCAAATCGGGCCTGAGTCTGGTTTGAAATTTCGTAAACCATATCCTGCTCCACATATTAATCAGACAATATTGGTCCAGCATCAACTCTTAATTGGCTCCTTTTATATTTCCAAAACTAAATCCAATGGTTTGGATCAGGTCATACCTCATCCAGTGACACCCACACTTGGACCTACCCCAAGTCCAATAGACACCTCCGTGAGACAAGCCAAGCTCTGTGCCGAATATCTTTAATAATAAACAGGTAGCCTGGAATTTCTAAGGGTTAATATTTGTTGCTATTGAAGGCACAAAACTATTGAGTATAAATCACTTTTTTCATATTTTTTAGATTTTTTTGTAAATTGGACCTTATGGAGGTTTTTTTGTGGAAAATGAGTTTTGAATCATGTGATTATGACATGTAAGTGGGTTTTTTAAAGGCTTCAAAAATCAATGGCCCACAATGCGTTAAAATTTTATGACTCAAAAATTCATATTTTTAGATCGAAATCTAAAAGTCCAAGGTTTGATCCTTATCAAACTAACCATGTTAAACACATCTATGTGATCAGATTGAGTCAATAAAACTTGAACCTATGAATTGAGTCAGTAAATTAAACTTCAATAGCACCAAATATTAACCCCATTTATAATTCTAAATTTTAAGTGTTATAGGTGCAGCCACATGCACAAACACCCCAGGTTATTCAATTGTAAGCCCAGAAATGTATGACATGGAACAAAATAAACATCAGAATGTGTGAAACATTTGATGGAAAGATGATTCACCCATCAAGAAAAGAGACCATAAAATGCCAGTTACTATTTTCAGATAGAAGACACCAAGCATAACTGTTCTCAACCATTTATCAACCACTTAAAAGCAACACTATACAAGGTTGTAGGGACTGGACCTGAAAGATGACAGCACAACTTGGTTTAAATCCAGGTATTTTCTAACATAATCAGGACCGGACTTCACACATTAGGTCAAGGATTAAGTGATCAGGGCACAATATAACTTGATGAAGAGAAAAAAAATAATTCACAGCTTCACTATGAATGCACTAAACCTAGTTGTAACACCTGTCGCAATAGATTAGAGTTGATCTTCAGTAACCCATTGGTGGTCTTTTGACGTTTAAAGGGCCATTACCAAAACAATGAACCTCTGATTCCTCTGGATCTGAGACCAGCTTAACAAATATATTAATGTTTTCCAGTCACCCAGGGCCTTTGATGATTCACTGAGTCTAACATTTCAACCTATCACATGGGATTCTGATATTGAAACATCACTATGCACTACGATAATTTATATGTATATGAATATGTGCATGGCTGCATACACATTAAAAAAAAAATGAAAAGTTCAATTTGACAACAAAAATTCGGCTTTTTAGGGTATATTTTCACACACATAATGATAAATTTTCTTCTTGCAGTTCCATTTAATGACATGTGCATCTAACACTTTGCATTACAAGACACATTTATACAAATAATAAATTTTTTTTGGTGTTTTTTAAGCAATAGAAAAAAAAATCTTTATAATCGGGTCATCATAGTTGAAACATGAAGGATAAAATAAATACCTCTTTGAAGCGGAAGCGAAAAAATAATCGTTGATGTTCGTCTTGCTCAACGAATGTGTGCCATCACTTGGAGAGAACGGCGAATCCACGAATCCAAGTGTTCCACAATGCACTGTCACCACGAAGATGGCCTCGCCGTCTTCTTCTTCTTCTTCTAAAAATGTGCACTCATTGTGCACAAGATCTCTCTTTCTCTGGGTGTTTAACTATGCACACTTTTCTCTCTCACGCACAGTACTCCAATATCCTCTCCTCCCTCTTCTCACTTTCATTTAATGTAAAAGAGGAACAAGAGAAGATGGGGAGGTGGGCGGTTTCCAAGCCGCCCCCTCATCAAAAGGTGGGCCGGGTCCGAATCTCGCACATCGTGGGTGGACCTGATACCCAACCCAACATTCTTCCATTGGCACATGATCGGAAAAGATCTTAAAAGAAGAAACACCATATGTGCTCAAATGGTGAATGGCATCGGATATTCATACTGACAAATGTATCATGCGACCCGTGAGCTTAGGGAATGAAGGCATATCATGTACCGGTTAGTGTAACATAATAGCCTAAATCTGCAAAAAATAAGATGACACAAGGTATACCTGCACAGGCCAGGTAAGAAGCTCACTGTGTCCTAGATCAAATACATTTTTTACATTGTAGCATACTGAATCTCTCTGCACATATTTATAGTGCCAAGTTATGTCAGATAAGGCCTTCTATTATGTCACATGTTTAATCATAAACCGAACATTCCTAGGATGTGGTAAAATAAGCTAGTTTTTTAACATGTGCATAATCTAAAAATGTCAAATGAAATTCCTTTCCAATACTCATTCTTTGAATCAAGATAAGTTGTTTTCCCAGACATGTTCTTTTAGACCGGATCAGACATGGCCTTAAGCAACATGCTAAAGTAACAACACTCATCTTTCTCCTTAAAATAAGGTTAAAAGTCAATAAGGACACCAAAGTATATATATATATATATATATATATATATATATATATATATATATATATATATCAAAGACTCACACAATGAAGAAGCAGGGATCATTCTTCATTTTTTTTTGTGGTCGACTTATAGTTATGGTGTGACATACGTGGTATGACTCATGTATTACGGCAAGACTATCGCACTCTAGTGAGTGTATGCATACACTATAAATTATTTTGCCGTACAGATCTATACTAGTTCAATTTCTCCCCGAGAAACTAACTTGAGTCCTTCAGGATGCACATTCTCATGCAATGTCTATCCAAGTCCTCAGATGTAGTCAACCTGGTTACTCTTGACATTTAGATAGCAAGATCGATCTCTTCATATAGTTAAATATACATGAGACCTCATCCTAACCCTGTTAGGGTGATGTATCCTATATATGTATATATGGCAGATATCATAACTCATTGTACTCCCACTCTTTTGAGTTATTAACACATGATATCCCCAAAATCTGCCATGCTTATTAATTTAGCAAGCCTGAATTTTGTTACATCTCATCTCATTTCCGTCACAAGCAGCGTCTAAGGCGATAAATCCGTGTGGGAAGATTTATCTCAAACTTCGTAGCATACTTATATAGATGTGCAACATGCTATACAATAATCATAGAAAGAAATATGAATAACATTAGCATATCAAATCTTACAAATACTCATAGATTTTACACGCTTAACATAAGAATCCTTATTAATCGGCTTAGTAAAGAGATTTGCCACCATATCTTGGGTATTAACATATGCCAAGGCAACCTTGCCTTTTGATATAATGTCGTGTATATACTTGCATCTCGTATCTATATGTATGGTTCTACTATAAAACTTGGGATCTTTGGCAAACGCAATTATCGCTTGATTATCACAGAATAAAATCACTGGAAATTTTGCATCAGAAGTGACTCCCAAATGTTTGATGAATCTTCTTAACCAAACACATTCCTGCAGTGCCAACAAGCCTGCAACAAATTCAGCTTCCATTATGGATAAGGCTACACACGTCTGCTTCTTGCTACACCAAGATATAACACCATTGTTCATCAAGAACACATAGCTAGACGTAGACTTACGCTCATGAGGGTCCTCGCCCCAATCTGCATCTATATAGCCAACTAGACGCATGTTACCACCATGGTAGCAAAGAACTGAATCTGATGTGCCTTTAAGATATCACATAATCCTCTTGACAACCTTCCAATGTCTGCACTGGAGTAAGGGACTTTGAACATAGCTTCTATTTCTTTTGACTCCTTTGGACACACATTAAGACTTAAATCATTCCTTTTTACAATAGGAGTATCTATGGGTTTACAATCTTGCATATGAAATCATTTTAAGACCTTCTTTATATATGACTCTTGTGAAAGAGAAAAAAGTCTTTTTAAACAATCTCTTTTAATTTTTATGCCCAACATAAAGCATGCTTCACCCATGTCTTTCATTTCAAAATGAATAGACAATCATTCTTTAATAGTTTTCAGAAACTCTAAATGATTACTAGCTAATAAAATATCATCCATATATAGAGTTAGAATTATAAATTTTTTACCTTGACGCTTAAGATAAACACAGTGGTCCTCATCAATCATAGCAAAGTCATTGCTCATGATGGTCTCATGAAACCTTAAATACCACTATCCGGATGACTGCTTCAATCCAGAAGTGGATCGTTTAAGCTTGCATACTTTGCACTCAAATCCAGCAGTAACAAACCCCTCAGGTTGTTTCATATATATTTTTTCATCTAGTTTTTCATTTAAGAATGCAGTCTTAACATTCATTTGATGTAATTCTAAATCCATATGTGACACTATGGCTAACAAAAGGCGAATAGAGGTCAATTTGACAATAGGAGAGAATGTCTCCTCATAGTCTATCCCTGCCATCTGTGTGTATCCTTTAGCAACTAAACATGCTTTGTATCACTCGATAAATCCATCGGCATTCCTCTTAATATTGCGAACCCATTTGCTCCCAATAGGTTTTCTTTCTTTTGGAAAATTAACAAGATCTCAAACCTCATTGGATGCCATGGATTTCATTTTCTCTTCCATTTCCTTACACCATTCATCCATTTTAGAACAAAATAGAGCATCTCTAACACTCTTAGATATCTCATTATCTTGAGGCATGACCACAAAGGCTTCCCCTTCGATTTGGAATCTCCAGCAAGGAATTCTTTGCCTTGAATTCTTTCGAGTTTCCAGATCTTCATCCAAGTCTATATCTACTTGAATGTTACTCCTACTATCCAATAGTGGTATAGACATATCCTCTTGTATCTCTAAAATATGATGATCAATCTCTTTAGACTGATTTGAATCACCCAATTCATAGAATTGAAAATTACGCTCTATCTATCCTCTTTTAGGAAAATCACTCTCAATAAACGTGGCATCTCTCGAATCTATCTCAGAAATACTCCCATTTGTATTCTCTTCTAAGTATACATATCCTTTTGAATGTTCACAATATCTTATAGAGATACACTTCTTTCTCCTATGACCAAATTTTTCATGTTGATGGAAAAGATCATGGACATATGCAGCAAACCTCTAGGGTCTAAGATAAGCCAAATCAGTCTTTCTACCTGTCCATAATTCGTAAGGAGTTGAAGAAATATATTTAGTTGGTATACGATTTAATACATGGGCTGCAGTCAACAAACAATCACCACAAAAAGAAATGGGTAAATTTGTCTGCATCATCATGGACCTGACCATCTCTAAGAGGGTCCTATTCTTCCTTTCTGCAACACCATTTTGTTGCGGAGTTCGAGGAGTAGTCAATTGTCTATCTATCTCTTAATAATCACACAATTTCATGAATTGTTCAGATAGATATTCATGTCCACGATCTATTCTCAAAGCCTTGATCCTACGATCAAGTTGATTCTCTATCATGTTTATAAAGGATCTAAAGCAATTCAATGTTTTAGATTTATGTGAAATTAAATACACATGGCTAAATAGTGTATAATCATTAATGAAAGTAATGAAATAAGAGGCTTCATGCCTCGCTGCCACATTCATTGGCCCACATATATTGGAATGAATTAATTGAAGAGGATAGGTTGCTCTAACTGCCTTTCCAAAAGGCAATCGAGTCACTTTTTCAGTGAGACAATGTTCATATATAGGCATTTCAATCTTCGCATAGGATCCCAAAAGACCCTCTTGTGCGAGCCTATCCATTCTCTTTTGACCTATATGTCAAAGTCAAGCATGCCATATAGATACATTCACATTCATATTACTAGCAGTTGAAACAAGAGAAAAACATTCATTACTAACATTCAACTTTTAAGTTCAGTGTCCAACACATAGAAACCATTCATTAAGAAACCAGAAAAAACTAAAGTTTGTCCATAAAAGATGTCAACATTGACATCTCCAAATACAATTTTATAGTTTAACATAAACAAAGCAGAAACTGAAACATGTAGAACATCATGTAATAATAAAGATCGTCCTTCTCGTAAATCCAATTTGCAGGTCCCGATCCCTTTGACTTCTGCTTTAGTGTTGTTCCCCAGGAACAACCACTTCAAACTAGATAGCATTTTTCTGTATTCGATGAAGTTTGTGCGGTCTTTGGTCACATGGTCGGTGGCTCCTGAGTCTAAAATCTATATATGATTAGATTCAATAATTAGTGCACAACTACAAACATTTGCACATAAATCAAGAGTTATAAGAGAATGTACCTTCTCCTACTCATGACATTCACGAGCATAGTGACCCAAATTGCTACACTTAAAGCATTTTGCATTCGCCTTATTTTTCTTGCTACCACACTTCCTAGAGCACTGATAAGGCTTCTTTTCTTGTTCTTTGTCTTGTCCCTTCTTGAAATTTCTTGGTCCATAAAATTTCTTCTTAAAAGATTTTGGCCTCTTCGAGTTTTCTACCACATATGCCCTCATGCTAGATGGTTGAGTCGCTTCTAGGCGATCATTTTCTAGCTCTACATGATGGGCAATATCATTGAAAGTCTTAATACTCTCGTTATGGGTCATATTAATTTTTATATGCTCCCAACTGTGTGGCAGAGAGTGAATCACAGCCTGGACCTGCTGTTCATCTATAAGGATATGTCCTGCACTATTGAGCTCTCTTATCATATTTGCCATCTCCCTAAGATGTTGGCTCATAGTGTGCTAAGGAAACTTCCTGTAGGAATCGAACCTGATGGTCAGCCTTCTAAGATTTGTGGATGATGTTTCTCCAAACTTATCTTTAAGGCCATCCACATCTGTTGAGCAGTCTTAAAATGCTTAAATTGGCACATGATGTCATTCTGCATAGAACATAGCATGGTGACACGCACAAAAGTATTCATGCACTTCCATTTCTCATAGGTTTCCATGTCCCTACGAGATTGTGCCCTATTACCATTTTCAGGTCATTCTACAGTATGGTTGAGAGCCTCCAAGGCCTCAGCCTCCTCCAGTGTAAATTGAACCTTCATATGCCATATATCATAGTTATCACCGTTCAGTTTCTCAATCCGTACTAAGTCCATTTTGAATTTACTTGGTGCAGCCATGTCCTAAATAAAGACACAATACATAATTATGTTATTCATGCATATTGTGATATAATCACTAGCACATCTATATACAGTCATAATCACATTATTAGATAATATATAATTCTTCTCACAACATGGAATCGAAAGCTCACTACGTTCATAATCATCTTTCACTTTCCCTAAGATGATTATATTCATCTAAACTGTATTATAACTGTATAAATAAAGCATTAACTCATGGAGTAAGTACTTCCAAAGTACTTCAAACTTTTCAAATAATCAACATGATCACATCTCATACATATTTAAAATATGTATACATGCATCAAATATGTATAAATGCATAACATAAACCAGGGTACAACAAAAAAAATGGCCTGCGACACCAGCCGCAGGCCATGAGCCTCTGCCCACATGGACCCTGGTTGAATGCCAGGATCCAACCCAAAAAAAATAGGGTCTGCGGCCATGCCGCAGTGGGTCTGGTTGGAGGTCGGGCCTGCGCTGCAGCGGCCCGCCTAGCCAAAGGCCTGGCCTGCGGCTGCATTGGTCTGCCTGGCCGACGGCCAGGCCTGCGGCCTAGCCACTGGGCTTAGTCGGAGGTCAGGCCTGGTCTAGGCTCTACAGCCGACAGATCCCTCACCTTGGTCGTGCGGCCACTGTCGCACGGTCAAAACAATAATTTTTTTTTATTGTTGTATGGCGGCTCCGCCGTGTGTGTTCACCATGAACACACATGGTCCCAACCACGTGCATACGAGGGATACACCCACAAACAAAATGGCATAAAAAAAGAATTTGTTGCTTTGATACCAATAAAGGATAAAATAAATACCTCTTTGAAGCGGAAGCAAAAAAATGATCATTGATGTTTGTCTTGCTCAACGGATGTGTGCCTTCACTTGGAGAGAACGATGAATCCACGAATCCAAGTGCTCCATGATGCACTGTCACAATGAAGATAGCCTCACCATCTTCTTCTTCTTCTTCTTCTCAAAATGTGCACTCATTGTGCACAAGATCTCTCTTTCTCTGTGTGTTTCACTGTGCACACTTTTCTCTCTCATGCAGAGTACTCCAGTACCCTCTCCTCCCTCTTCTCACTTTTATTTCACGTAAAAGAGGAACAAGAGGAGAAGATGGGGAGGTGGGCGGTTTCCAAACCGCCCCCTCATCAAAAGTTGGGCCGGGTCTGGATCTCGCACATCATGGGTAGACCCGGTACCGAACCCAATAAAACATTACAAATATACAAGAGGACCAAGAGTGAAACTAAAAGAAATTTTGAGAAACATAAATATAGAAGAATATATTGGGAGATTATAAGTTTGTTATATGAATAACCTAGTAATCTGAAACAGATGTAGAACCATAATGGATGGTTTTGTGCTCTACTACTAGTCCTTCCTCTGAAGTTGAATTTTCAATCCTAGTTTCAGAATATTGTGACTTTACCACCAATAATCATATTCTTGGTTATGTTTTTTTATAATGCTGATAATTTCTTAAGATTTGTCTCAGAAAGCATATTGTTTAATTTATCTCAAGATTTTCCCTTGCAATAATATCCTGATATTGGGATTTATTACATGAAATAAGACTGAAAGAATGGCTAATAGCTACCAATAAAAAATATAATAATTAAATAAAAATGCAACAACTGTGATTATGCAATCCATAGACCAACACGAACTTACATCAGAGCCATTGACATTTGTTTCATATCAGTTTTCGCATTTTTCATGTTTGCCAATGATTGAGCACAAAAGATGAGAGCCAACCATGAGCAAAGCTTGTACTGCATCAAGATCAAAATAAAATATCAGATGAAAAATACAGTTGTGCAAACCTCACTCTACTACTGTCAACGAAGCAGAATAAACAACCACACAAATTGCCAAGATCTTACAGAAAGCAAAATGATTAACAAATGAATTTATTTTACAACAATCAAAGGGTTCCCTAAGCTGAGGTGCTTCAGACTCATTAGTCAAAGCAATTTAAGATTGCACCATTAAATATTATATTCCCAAACTTCCATTTTTTTTTCTTTTCAGGAAATCAACTTAAGAAATCTCATACACATTTCAGTAAGAAAAAACAAATGAAACAGTGTGTCCATCAGGAAAAAGATATAACTTCTCATATAACCGACTAATCCAGGCCACATTTGTTATACAAAAATCATGTAACTAAACTTTTTAAAAAGAAGCACTAAATGATCTAATGGAGAGATAAGTAACCATATAAAGGCTTTACCTAGATAGAAGGGGAATTATCTAGTGGTAGATAACATAGATGAGCAATAAAAAGAAGTAAATTTCACTATCTTAGCATACATGTATACATAAAGCATAGTCACAAATATTGATCTCAGATATATCTTGGCCAAGCAATTTCTCGCAATAATATAGGTTTAATTGATAATTTTGAGAAAATCTCAGAAAAACCTCAATGCTTAAAAAATATAAAAATAGCATACATAAGTAAGAAACTAAAAAGTTCACATAATAGAGTACACATATAATAAAAGTGATCAGTAAAAAATATAAAAAAGAAAAAGAAAAAACCATTCAAGATGTAGAAAAGAAACAAAAAAAAATAAAAGTAACTGAACATCATGATATTATTACGACATATATATAACAAAATATCGTGACATTTTGCCTTTAATATCATTTTGTGAATTTATAACTATATTATCACATTATTTTTAAAATGCTGCCTATACCTGTGACTATGATGTCAAGACACATAAAGGACCCAGGTTGGGCATGGCACAATTAGCTAGCAGGCCAGAACATACCAACGTTAATTATACCCTAATATCGAAATACCTAAGCACATCCATTTAAGGACAAGTGTGTGTCTAGTGTATAGATTTAATGGGGAGGTACCATTATGTGATCATTGCTAAAACAATTTCTTCTTTTTAGGAAGAAAAATTCTCGCAAGGTCCACTTGACCTTTAGAAAAAGATTTTTGAAAATAACTCACCTCCGTTTTTAAAAATGCGAGAAAATTGGGAGACGAGGTTCGCTCGTCGGTACGAGGTTCAACCGTTCCTGGCACCTTTACCAGGGATAATTGAACCAATGATCAAATTTATGCCTTTGCTTTGCCTAAATTTGCCTCAAAAATTATTTTAAATCCTAAATGCACAAAGAATCATGCATGTGTTATAAATTTTGATTTTAAAAATATGATGTATGCTTTGAAAAAGTGCTTTAATTTGAAAGTGTTTGGAAAATATTTTAGAATTGAAGGCCCAAGTGATTTCGAGATTGATTTGAAAATATGTTTTTGGAAAATGGTTTTGAAAGTATCTTGAAATCGACTTGAAATGATTTTGAAAATCACTTAGAATTATCAAAACTTAAAATTGTTTTGAATATGAAATCGAAATTAAAAATGATATTTGGAATTTGGAATTTGAACTTAAAGTTGAAAAATTGAAATTTAAAAATGAAATTGAAAGTTGAAATCGAATTTGAGATTTAAACTGAATTTGAAATTTGAAAATTGAATTTGAAAAAACTAGAATCAAAATTTGAAAATGAAACTTATTTTGAAATTTGAAATTGGAATTGAATGAAATTAAGTCTGAATTTGAAATTGAAATTGAGATTTGAAGTTGAATTTGAATTTGAATTTGAAATCAAAATCATTTTAAAATTGAATCTGAATTGGAATTGAAGTTGAATTTAAAGTTGCTTGGAAATTGAAATTAAAATTGAAATTAAAATTGAAATTGAAATTGAAATTGAAACTGAAATTGAAATTAAAATTAAAATTAAAATTAAAATTGAAATTGGATTTACTTTGAAAGTAAAATTAAAATTGAAGTTGGAATTGAAATTGGAATTGAAATTATTTTGAAAATTACTTGGAAGACAAAATTGAAAATGATTTTAAATAAACTTGAAAATGATTTGAAAATAAAATTGGAATAAGCTTAAAAGTATTTTAAAAATAAAACAAAATATTCTAGAAAAATATTTCAAAAATCACTTGGAAAATATTTTGAACAATTTTAAAATTTAGAAAAAGGGTAGAAATGATGTAATTCTATCATAAATGATGAATGCATTATTTTATTAAAAAGTTTTTGAAGAAATTGAGAATTATTCAAAATTTTATATAAAAAAAAGATTTTTTTGCGTTTATAAAATTTAAATAAGATTAATCTTTCATATATCCATGACTATGGCCATAAATATACTTTGAATTAATCTTTATTTTAATTCTAATAAAGAAAGAAAAGGAATATATTTCAAAATATGATGATTTTTTAAAATGACCTAAGAGTGTAGGTCAAAATTTTCCTTAATAACGAATAATAATTCTAGGTATTATTTGTATTTTGACTATGGCCACAAATACAAACTTTACTTAGTTTTATTATTCTTTATTAAAGTGGTGCACGTGTCATTCATATTTCACCATAGTGTAATTGAAATAAAAATAAAAATAAAACAAATTAATCATGAAAAATTAAATTTAAATTATATGTTCATTCATTCCTTTTACTAAGCATAAAATAAAATTCTCATTAATTACTCAATTACAACCCTTGAATTAATACATCAATTGATGAAATGACAAAATGGAAAATTCTTGCAAAATTAGCAAACTTGTTAGGAATAAATGCAGGTTTTTATGGACTTTCCTTTAATTATTGGAAAATTAAAGAAAATAACCAAAATTAGCCTTTTATGCCCCAAAAATAAAGAAAAATTAAACAAAATAAATGCAAATGATGCATGAATTTATAAAAGTATTTTGAAAATGTGTTTTGGAATTTCAAATTTTTGAAATTGAGTTTTAAAATATATAAATTCACTTTAAAATTTGAATTTAAAATGAATTTAACTTTGAAGTTGAAAATTTTATAAAACAGACCTTGAAAATTGTTGAAAGTAAAGGCAAATAAACTCTAAAACTTGTTAAAATGAAGATAAGGCATTATAATTGAATGAAAAATATTTTCAATTTGTGAAATACACGAATTAGAGTTGAAAATTGAATTTTAAAATGTTTAAATGCCCAATTTAACTTCATTTTAACAAAAAAATACTTTTTATATAATCGGTTTGAAAAATGCAATGAATAAAGGGTCAAATTACCATAGAAATTTATAAAAAATGATATGGAGACTCCTAACAACCATAGGAACACCTTAGAATTGAAAAATGCAAGAAAAGATTGAAGAAAAACCTGAATTAGGGTCTTTTGTCTAATTAAAACAGGAATTTGTAAAACCAGGATTTATAAAGAAACCTGTTAGAGCATTTTAAGTGAATGAGGGTCTAAAACAACTCAAATCAAGCTCAAAATAAATCCATTGATTCATAGCACATCATAGAAACATTTTCTATTTACAGAACTTCAAAATCATTTTTAAAACTTGAGATATGAATGAAACATCATAACATTAATTTCAGAAGCAGGAGATTGGGTTTTAGCAGACAAGTTTTTGTATTTTAAGTGTTTCAGAGGCTAAACCGACTCAATTTCTCCCAAATTTATGGGAGAAGTTGTTCGACGCAACTATAAAACAACTCCAATTTGCAGAAATAAAAAATCAATTCTGGTTTGGAAATGGTGACTTTGAAAAGTCATTGTTTCATCTCAAGAAATGAATATGTTACAGAACTTGACGTTCTATAATCAGTCTCGATTTTTGATAGAATTGAGATAGAAAATAAGACTGAAAATTTATAAAAGTTTATTAAGATAAACTAAACACATAATAAAAAAAAACTTTTTACAAATTTTGAAAATGATTTTTCATTATGGAGAGCTAATCTAAACAAGATGAGCTAAAATCTAAGTTATGCTTAATGATGAAAGATGATAGGGTTCTGATATTTAATCCAAATAGAATATAAAATATCCATAGAAATGGCTAAACATTTGTAGAGGTAAACTAGGTATACAAAGAAAAAACATCCATTTTATAGATTTAAAAAATGAGCTCCCATTAGGGAGATCTGATCCAAGCAAATTGGCTCAAAACCTGTGTAAAGTCTGACAAAGAAAAATCATAGGGTTCTGGTTTTTTATCCAAATAGAATATGAAATGGCAATAAAAATTTATGAAAATTGGCATTCATAAACTAAACATTCTAAAAAATAAACTTCTTTTTACATATCTAGAAAATAATCTTCCATTGAGAAGATATAACTGCAACAGGTTGATCCTGAGTCTGAGCAATGCCTGAGATTGTAAACAGATAGGGTTTTGGTTTTAAATAAAAATAAAATATAAATTCACCATAAAAATTATTGAACATTTGCATGAATGAACTAAACATGCAGATGAAAAAAACCCTTTTTACAGATCTAAAAAATAATCTCTCATTAAGGAGATATAGCTCTGATAAAATGGGCTAAACACTGAGCCATTAAAATGACACAGGGTGACAGGGTTGTGGTTTCTGATCAAAATCAGGTATGAAATGACCATAGAAATTAATACAAAATTACAGAGAAAGGATAGATTCAATTGTGAAGACACTATATTTTACAAATAGGAAAAATCATCTTCGGTTAGGGAGAAATCACTCCGACAAGTCGACCCTGATTCAGGGATAATCTAAATGGTGCAAAATAATAGGTCCCGAATCCTGATTTTTTAAGTGAATCAAACAGCCTCAGAATGATCTGATTTTTTGTGGAGATTCCGAAAACATATGCATAAAGTTGAAGTAAAAAATTCAGATCAAAATAAGTGCTAATTACAGGTGAATTAACAGATCTAAAGACGGGTCAGAATTGAAAATGCATCTGAAGGCAATTGAACACGATAAAAGCAAATTACACATGCATTGATGATCAAAACATGAGATCTAATGCTTTAAATCATGAATGAATGCATGAATGATGAAAAATTAAGATAAAAATGCATTCATAAACAAAATTAAAGTATTGAGGCATGAATTGAGATTAATATGGCCAATTGAATATGAGATTTGATCTATAGAAGATCAATTCTCATAATTCTAATGGCTAAAATGAAATTGCATGAATCAAATGGCAATTTGAATGGGTCAATAAACAAAATCAATACAAAAATGTGATTGCTACTTATGAAATTAAAATAAATTGAAAGAAGAAGAAGAAAGGAGGGGGGCGATATTTAGAGAAATTAAAAAAATAAAAAATTAATTGAAAGAAAGGAAAAGAACTCACCTTGGCTGAAGGAAGGAGAAAGAAGAAGGGCTGGAGCTCTCCAATTTGGTGCCAATTCCAAGCAAGAGGGAGAGAGAGAGAGAACTCTAACTTTCAAGGGAGTTCTCAAATTCTTCAAGTTATCCAATTCGACCCCCTTAGGGGGTCTATTTCTAGATGGAAATAAGGCATTTTGGGCATGCCCAAAATGCCAATTAGTTGAAATAGGGCTGAGGTAGCAATCAAGAGGCTCTCATGGGGGGCGCCAACCCCATGTGGGTTTTTTCTTGATTTTTCAAAATGGCAAAATAGGTATTTCAAAAATATCTTGACACATGGCTCCACTTTGCAAGTGGGTGCCATGTGGGTCTTTTAAAAATAAAGGGGTGAAGTTAAATTTAAGTAAAAAAGAGGTTTTTAAAGCTAGAGCAAAGTTTTAAAATGAAAATCCATCTTAACATTTGAAAAATGCCAAGTGGCGCCCCCTTTATAAAAGAGATTTTTTTTTCTTTTTCTTTTTAAAATCTTAAATGAAAGATTTAAAAGTAAAAAGGGAAATAAAATGGTGAAAAATAAAGGGGATTTGAAAATTGAAAATAATGGATCTCAATTGGATTTAAGATCCATTTTGATTTTCGAAATCCAAATTGAATTAAAACTGGATCGAGATCGAATTTTGAAAGATTTTATAAAAATATGGAATTTGGATTCAAAATTCAAGGATTGTTTTTGAAATTGGGATAAAAATTGGATTTTGAATTTGGATCTGGATCCATTTTGATATCTGAAATCCAA
Source organism: Nuphar pumila (assembly GCF_984573655.1). Classification (NCBI taxonomy): domain Eukaryota; kingdom Viridiplantae; phylum Streptophyta; class Magnoliopsida; order Nymphaeales; family Nymphaeaceae; genus Nuphar; species Nuphar pumila. The sequence continues at coordinate 57,937,191 of NC_143253.1, read as the reverse complement.
ATGAAGTTAAAAATTGGATCTAGATTTATTTTTGAAAGTTTTTCTTAAAATATTGGATTTGAATTTTGAAATGTAAGGATTGGTTTTAAAAATTGGATAGAAATTGGGTTTTGAATCTAGATCTGGATCCATTTTTGTTTTGAAATCCAAATCAAAGTTTAAAAGGGATCCAACTTTGAAATATAAATTTTTGAAAGAAGGAGAATATTGTATTTATTTTGAAATAAGATGATTAATTTTGAAATTGGATTTTGAAAAGGATCTGGATCCGAGGTTTTGAAAAAGATTGAATCTGGATCTTGAAGGAAGATGAAGAAAATGGATCCAAATGATGATTGGATCCTAGATATAATAAAAAAAAATGGAAAATCTGGGCCTGAAAATAGAAAATGGACATCAAATCCAACACTGGATCCAGTGTTCGATTTGAAATATGGATTGAATCTCGGATATAGATAAAATTTCAGATAAAGGAATTAATCCGAGTCCGAATTGGGACTTGTCCCAGTTTGCAAAAATGATAGAAACAATGTTCTGAAGAAATTTTTTTTTTTTTCGCTTTGCAGGGGTAAAAACACAGTACTGAACTAGCCTGAACTAATTTGAATTGGATAGGATTTAAATGAACTGAATTGGAAGTTAGTTATACTAAGATGAACTAAATTTAGAGCTAAAACACTAGCTCAACTAACTAGAGTTAGCTCAATTTGGACTGAATTGAGCTGAAATGAGCTAAAATGAGCTAAAATGGAGGTCCGAGAGTGCAAAAAGTGACTTAGAACTGGAACTGGACCATTCAAACTCCTGATGAACTCAAATTATACTCATGCGGATCGGATCTACTGGATTTACCTGAATCAAGGATAATTTGACTAAAATTTGAGTTAGAAATAAACTAAATTTAGCTCGAAGAAGCTGACACAGCTCATCGTGAGCTTAGTGGAGCTAAAAATGACCAATATTCTAACTTCTTTGAACTTAAGGTGAGTTTGGCTAAGTCTGACTGACAAAGAGCCAAGGGTGACTCAGGGGTAAAATGGTAATTTTATTGACCAAATGGGGGTAAAATGACCTCTAGACCGGGATAAACCTAGAGGTGAGACTCTTACATTGCCCTGCAGGGGGTTGGCATCTGTGAAAGAGGGTGTCTGGAACGAACCTGAAAAATTTGGGGTGTTTACACATTCCAAAAAGCTCATTAATAGGAAAAGTGCTAATGAAAAGATGACTAGGCTTTCATTACAAAAGTATCTTTCAGTGACAAAGATGTGCATCCTAGGATGTTGGTAGGCCTTTAGCTAATGATGGAAGGTCTTTCCTAGTAGGCAAGTGAAGTCAAAATAAACAGTAAAATTTCTTGTTGAAACCTAATTTTTTGCAGTTTTTGGTTTTCCAACAAGAAAATGTCATGCAAAATAAAACTACATAATAAAAAAAGGCTAATCTAAATCTTGAGGAGAGAAAAAGGAAACCAAAAATGAGACTAGTGTCCAAGATAGTACAAAAATCAAGTCTCCATCATGTAATGCTGTCAGTTTACAAAATCAGATGCACTTGTGGAGATTTCTGGAAGAAACTTCCATAACTTACATGGTTGTCAAGGCATTTTCAAACAAACAACTAGGTCAAGAAATTATTTTCCAGTTTTCACTTCCTTCATCTATCTTCTCCTTTTCAAGTGTCATATAAGTGACCAGTTAAGCTCGCGATTGACACATGTTCTGATGTGCCTTGACTCAAAAGAAAGGTCATAAGTTGCTGAAGAAGTTAAACACGGTAGATATCATTCTAATACCAAAGTAGTGGGGTTGTGGAGATCAACAACTATCGCCCTATTTCTATATTGGGTTCAATTAACAAGACTAGTGAAAACTCTGGCTATCATATCAAAATCCTATTTTGTATGCTATAATTGATCCCTTCTAGTGTGCTTTTGCACATGGATTACATATACAATAATGCATCATGCTAGCAAATGTGGCCATCCCAGGAGACCAGCTTTCTTAAAGTGGAGCTCAAGAAGGCCTTTGGCTCATTCACTAGGATTTTCTATTCAATAATATGACATACATGGGGTTCAGACCTTTGTGGATTCAGTGGATCAAAGAACTTATTGTGAAGATTAGAGGACGTAGCACCAGAACCTGTTCACGCAAGAAAAATAAGGTGGAGGAGAGAGACGTGGTTGCTGCAGTCACGAAAACCCACGATCTTAATGGGTCGTGGCCTAATTCCTCTTATTATAAAGAATAACATTAGTATACGATGGATGGTAATGCCCTCAATAAATAAAACAAAATACAATGATGTACATGAATAATGGCATGCATTGAATATAACATTTGGATCTGGATCCAAACATGGACCGAGTCCATATACGACATCTTAATAGCCTCCCTCAAGTTGTGCATGGTTTTGGACCATGGACAACTTGTTCTTTAAGAACCAAAACTTGTGCTTCGTTAAACCTTTAGTGAACAAACCAGCCACTTGATTCTCCGAGCGGACATACTAAGGAACAATCTCCTTATCTTCAACTTTTTGTCTGATAAAATGTTGATCGATCTCAATATGTTTAGTCCGGCTATGATGGATGGGATTGAAGGCGATCTATATGGCACTCTGATTATCACAAAGTAAAAGAGAACTTGAGATAGCTTCTCCCAACTCAGTCAACAACTGCCTAATCCACGTAACTTCTGCAGTGGTAGCAGTCATAGATCTGTATTCGGCCTCAGTACTAGATCTAGCCACTGTCTTTTGTTTCCTGCTACTCTATGACACCAGATTAGAGCCAATAAAGTGGCAATAACCCGATACTGACCTTCTTTCATCAGGATCCCCTGCTCAATCGGCATCTGTATAAGCATAAATGTTATGTTCATTCTTCTCACACAAAGATTGAATATACGAAAGTCCATCTCCAATAGTACCTTTCAAAAATCTGAGGATCCTTTTAACAACATCCATGTGACCCGTTCGTGGTTCATGCATAAACTAAGAGACTTGATTGACAGCATAAACAATGTGTGGTCTAGTAAAGGTAAGATACTGAAGCATACCTACCAGACTCCGATATCTGGTGGGGTCATGATACAGATCCCCATTTTGGAGACTGAGCTTTTGATTGATTACACTAGGGGTGGCTAGCGGTTTGCAATCAGTCATTCCTGCTTTCTCCAGTAAATCTAACGTATATTTATGTTGAGTTAAAGTCAACTTCCCTCTTTTTCCATCCACCTCTACACCAAGAAAGTATCTTAAAGTGCCAAGGTCTTTCATCTTAAACCTCTTACTCAGTAAGTCCTTGACTTCTTGAATATGGCTTGGTGCATTGCCTGTGATGATGATATCATCAACATATATCAACAACAATATAACAATATGTGTACCTTGACAAATAAATAAAGAATGATCGAGTTGGGAATGACGAAAACCATGCTTCTGAATCTCTAACGAAAAACTCTCGAACCAAGATCTAGAAGCCTGCTTTAAGCCATAAAGCGCTCTCTTCAATTTACATACATACTCCTTAAAATCACCTTCAACATACCCTGGGGGTTGCTCCATATATACTTCTTCCTTCAAATTTCTGTGAAGGAAGGCGGTTTTCACATCTAGCTGATTGAGACTCCATTCATGGTCAACAACTAGGGAAAGAACAATTCAAATTGTTCCCATCTTGACCAATGGACTGAATCTTTCATCATAATCTTGTCCATATTTCTGTGTGAACCCCTTAGCTACTATGCGAGCTTTATACCATTCAATGCTTTCATATGGCTTATGCTTAATTTTAAACACCCATCTCAATCCAACAACTTTCTTGTTTGAAGGTCGTGGGACAATTTCCCAAGTTTGACACTCATGGAGAGCCTCCATTTCTTTATTCATCACCTCAATTCACTTATTTGACTGAACAACTTGATAGAAATTGATTGGTTCATCTTGTTTCTCAATTTTGGGTAAAAAGAGCTGGAAATCCATGGTGAAGTTTTCATAACTGGCCCACCTTTCAATAGGATGTCGAATCCTTTCCGATCTCCTTAAGAGCACTTGTTCTGTGGAAGACGGAGATGGATCAGGTGCGACACTTGATTGTTCCTCATTAGAAAGAGTTGGTTCCCTTCCTTTTCTTGTATAGATGTTCCCTTTGTATCTGCCCACATCTAAGAATGGGACGACACTATGAATATCATTCTGGCCTATTGAGTTGTTTGTTGAAGATGAAGAGTGATGTATATAGGCAGAAGAATGATCCCCATCCACGTTAGAGAAAAGCTATGCACTTAACCAAGGGTGATAAATAGACACATTAGGGCTTGGCTGCACAGTAGTACTAGTATCAACACTATTCCCAAAGTTGCCTGTATCTAAAACAACATTTCTAGATATTCTGATGCGCCTCTCTACAGGATCATAGCACCTGTAGCCTTTATAATCATCTGCATAGCCTACAAATCTGCACTTAGATGCTTTGTCCTGAAATTTATTTTGCAAGGTCTTGTCAATATGCACATAGCATATACATCCAAAAGCTCGCAGTTCATCATAATTGGGATGCACACCAAACAAAGTAAAATAAGGAGATACATTGTCCAAAATAGGCAAGGGTAGCCGATTTATGACATAAATGGCTGAATGAAAAGCTTCAATCCAGAGGCTAATGGGAACCCCACTATCATGCATCATACTCATCGCACTTTCAACAATATGTCGGTGTTTTCGTTCAGCAATGTCGTTTTGCTGAGGAGTATGTGGACAAGACGCTCTACGATTAATCCCACTATCTTAGAGAAAATCAAAAAATTTTCTAGAGGACTACTCCCCTCCTCCATCACATTGGAAATGCACAATATTAGAAGAAACTTATTCTTAACGAAAGCATGAAAGCAAAAAAAAATATTAAAGACTTCAGACTTGTGTTTCATGAAAAATATCCAAGTGTATCGAAAAAAACTATCAATAAAAGAAACATAATATCGACTACCAGAAAGAGAAGATTCAGAAGCAGGTCCCCAAACATTAGAACAAATAACCTCAAAAGGTCTGGAAGCTCTTTCATTCATCAACACAAAGGGAAGAACATGACTTTTGCAAAGTTCACAACTTGAACACATTCCATTGTTTGACTCAGAACTCAAACTAAACTCAAGAATGAGATTATTTAATACAAGCCTTTCAATAAAAAAACAATTACAATGACGAAGACGTGAATGCCAGATGTCTGGCTTATTACATTTAGCTAGACAGAGAACACACTTTGTGGACGGTGACTGAGCAGACTTAAGGTCTGACTTCAAGACACGAGAACCACGAATAGAAGGATCCTCTTGAAAGACGTACATGTTCCCTTGTCATTTTTCTTTAGCGAACGTCTCCTTCGTTCGAAGATCCTTGACATAAATAGAAGGAGTAAAATCAACCGAGGAATTCTTATCATCTACTAGCTTAGATACTGAAACAATATTTTTCTTGATGTCAGGGGCATGAAAGACATTAGATAAAGGAAGTGAAGAAGACTCTAACAAAGGAATATGTACATTTCCAATATGTGAAATGGAGTGGTGAGAGCCATCTCCAGTAACTATGTTGTTTTTACCAAAATAAGGAATTAAAGTAGAAAGCTTACCAGCATTACCTATAACATGTGTGGTCGCTCCAGAGTCAACGTACCATACTCCTTGATCATCCTGCTTAAGGTTTAACCCAGATAGTGTAGCCAAGAGGAGTTCCTTCGCTTCTCCACTGACCTTAAGTGTCTCTAATTCCCTTTTATTTAATGAAGATAGTCCTTTTTGAGATTTTCCCTTATTTTGTGGATTAAACCAACAGTTGGATTTGATATGCCCTCGCTTATTACACAGAAAACAAGTGGGAATAGTCCTTTTATTTTGATTACTAGAAAAGGAGATGCTCGAAGTTGGTAATAGCCCACGTCCTCCTTGTGGTCCTCTACCTCTACCACGTCCTCCTGCAAAAAGGTTATCTCTGCAATCACATCCAAAAGCGACCCCAGTAGCAAGGACATCGTGAGTATCGGTCTGCCCCGTAGACTGACTCGTCATACCCTTCAATGTCATCTCATATTGTAGCAATTTAGCACGAAGATCTTCAAAGCCAGGCAAAATAAGCAAGCACAGCAAAGAAGTAACAAGAACATCATACTCCTGACCCAATCCACTTAGAGTTTGTTGTACTTTATCTTTATTTGACACTGCACACCCAACAACTGCTAGTTGATCTGTGATGTTTTTGACCTGATTCAGAGATTCCATAATCGACATGGATCCCTTTTTGAGTAACTGAAATTCATAATTCAAATATAGAACTCTGGCCTCTGATATCTGTGAGTATGTCTGAACCAATCTGTCCCATAGCTTCTTTGCTGAACAATCATCAGAAATAGCAACTAGAACTTCTTGAGATAAAGCAGAGGTAATATAAGCAACCAAAGCTTGGTCATGCTTCATCCAAGAAATAAAATTAGAGTTTTAGACCAGTTTGGTGGAAACAACCCCATCTTCATCCTTAGCTTCTTGCATGACAAATTCTGGTGGGACTAGGACTGATCCATCTAGGTGTCCAGAAAGGTCTTGGCTTCTAATAAAAGGTGCAATTTGCCTCTTCCAAGTCAGAAAGTTGGTATTGTTCAACTTTTCAGAAACAAGTTGACTTAAAAAGTTGGATGAAAGACTAGATTGAGAAGTAAAAGAGTTCATGATTAAAAGAAAGATACAAATAATGAAAAGAGAAGGGATCACATTGATCACAATGGAATAAGAGCTTCTGCTTTAGTAGTGGTTCGACTTTCCCCTTCTTCTTCTTTTTTTGCTGTAGAGATATACAGACCGCACGTCAAATCAGATTATTATTGGAATCTGATTTGGTGCGTCAAAACAAAGGATAACGGAAGTTGTTAATGCTCTGTTATCCTAAATTCCAAAATAGTGATATTAAAAATGATGTTCAACAGGAAAGAGATAAAAGAAAAAAAAATTGTTCTCGTGAACAGAGTGCAGATTGAATAATAAGGACAATATATTTTGGGTAAAGAAAGATAGACTTTAGTAAGAGAGCACGCGTGAAGATATGTAACTTTCTGTTCACGTAGGCAGGAGTAATAAAAGAAAGTGTTTGGGTCTATCGTAAAACAAAATAACAAAGAAGAAAAGGTCGACAGTTTTTAAGAGATGTAGATCAAGAAAAGAAGGGTTTTCAAATCAGAAAGGGACGAAGGAAAATAATGGGAAGAAAGAAAGGAAGGAATCAAGACGTCAAGACAAAAGAAACAAATTTTGAATAACAGTTTAACAATCAGATTTAAGAAAATACCTTGAGAAACACTAAGAAGGAAAAGTCAAGAGGAGAGAAAACTAAGGAAGACTTGAAGGAGGCTGTAAATCTTTCGGAACACACCTTCGGTTGCTCTGATACCATGTGAAGATTAGAGGAGGTAGCACCAAAACCTGTTCACGCAAGAAAAATAAGGTGGAGGAGAGAGACGTGGTTGTTGTAGTCATGAAAACCCACGATCTTAATGGGTCATGACCTAATTTCTCTTATTATAAAGAATAGCATTAGTATACAATAGACAGTAATGCCCTCAATAAATAAAACAAAATACAATGATGTCCATGAATAATGGCACACGCTGAATATAACATTTGGATCTGGATCCAAACATGAACCCAGTCCATATACGACATCTTAATACTTATATCAACAACAGTTTCGGTTAACATAAATGGCAATTCTGGTCACTATTTCCCACTTACAACATGGATTGTGGAGATTAACAGCTATCGCCCTATTTCTATATCAGGTTTCATTAACAAGACTAGTGAAAACTTTGGCTATCAAATCAAAAGCCTATTTTGTATGCTATAATTGATCCCTTCCAGTGTGCTTTTGCACATGGATTGTATATACAAGAATGCATCATGCTAGCAAATGTGGCCATCCCAGGAAACCAGCTTTCTTAAAGTGGAGCTCAAGAAGGCCTTTGGCTGACTCACTAGGATTTTCTATTCAATAATATGAGATACATGGGGTTCAGGCCTTTGTGGATTCAGTGGATCAAAGAACTTATATCAACAACAGTTTTGGTTAACATAAATGACAATTCTGGTGACTATTTTCTACTTACAACATGGATTATGTCAAGGCTTTTTACTGTCAACACTTAATCAATAGCATAGGAGAGGGTTTAGACAATTTTGAGACTTTGTTTAGGAAAGCAGCTGCATTGGTATTCATATCACCAACTATGCTGCATAGTGAGATCTCTTTAGCTCAAGTTGCTCATGACATTTGATTGTGTCCCAAATTTACAGGACATGGATTATCTGCCAACCTTTTGCATTTTCCTCAGGCTTAACAATCAACAAATCAAAGTGTGACTTGCAGCTATTCAACGTGGATCAATCCACAAAAGAGGTTGTTGAGAACATATTTTGTGTAAGGAGGGTACTGTACCCCAAGAAAGAAATCAAAATCACAAAGACAATGAATTTACGTGGTTTGACAAAATTGCCTATGTCCACAGAGAGAGTACTAGAAAAATCTTTATTGAAACTGACAAATATGTGATGTTCTAGGGCTATCAAGAACAAGAAAAAATACACTAATATACGGATTACCTCGACCATACAAGTCAAAACCGAAATCTGCACCACCTTCTTTCTCCTCTCTTGTTACAATCTGAACAAGCGGCCCTTCACCCTTGTGAACAAGAACCCTCAAAGAACCTCTCTTGAAATTCACCCCTTGGAACCACCCTCTATACCTCTTTATATAGAGGTCTCACACTAAGTTTCCAAAACAAAGAGAGAAACCCTCAGTGAGGTTGGGGTTTCCTTAGTTAGATAGGAGAGGGACTCTATTTGATCTCATGCCTTATGTGGCATGACAAAGCCACATCACCCCAACAAACATGCCATTAGTTAAGGACCTAGCTAAAGCTTCACAATGAGAATTGGCAGAGGACAGAATGAGATTGAAGCTTCAATTATGAAAGCCAAGGCATTTATTCATTGCACGCCATGTTATATTAGTTAAACATGTGTTAACCAATACACCTTTTATCATGTCTGTCTTCATAATCTCGTCAAAAACTGAAAAAAGAATTATGAAGGTGATGAAGTCATTTATTTGGAAAGGGGTTGGTAAAGAAAGGAAAACAACTTTGGTTAGTTGGATCATAGTTACTCTTCCAATTGATATTGGTGGTTTGGGTATTAGGAGATTGAAATTTATTAATGGAGCCTTCATTGCCAAATGATGATGGTGCTTACATACCGATAAGAAAGTCTTGGACCAGGTTTGTTAAAAGGAAATATAAACTTGAGGGAGGGTGGAATTGTAGGTGTAAATGGCTCTCGAGCTTATGGATTTACTTGGCATATAAGTTTTTGAGACTTTCAAAAATCAAATTCAGGTTCGATTTCTGATGATTCCCAAAACTATTCAAGAAACCCACGACCCTAAAGTTGTGGCTGGATGAACCCACTTATCCAGATAAACAGAAATAAGGATGGATTGTCAATTTATGGAACATAATGCAATTTCCCAGCTAATTCCACTTATCTAGATAAGTTGATGAGTTCAAATACCCTTTAAAGAACCAACCCCATCATCACCCCTGGTTTCAAAATGAATCTCCAGAAATTTGACACAAACAATGTAATATCACATATTTTTATACTTAGTCATTTTCAGATCTTTGTTTTAAAATTTGGCTAAATCTGGGAGAAAAATCGTTTGAGCCACAATTTTTTATCGATTCTTTTGAGTCTAGACTTGGCCCAAGTCTCATCAACTAGGTCTAAACGTGCCACTCAAAATGTGAGGAAAAGTTTTATTTTTTACCTTTAAATTCATACAAAATTCGAGCAAAATCTGAGTTATTTTTTGGTAAAATTTATAATTTGATATTCGTGTAATATGTCGTTGGACACGTCTCAGAATTTTGAGCACAACAACATTTTATTTTTCTCGATTCGGGCTATGGTTGGGCCAAAAATCATATTTTTTAAAAAATTGAGCAGCTTGTCGGTTCAGATCCAGACTTGGATCAGATCAGATCTGATCGATTTGATCCAAATTAATATGGATTTGGACTCTATCCAAGACCCATATTAATCTAGATTTGATCCAGTTTAGAACCCATTTGGATTTCAGAGATGGGTTTGGATCCAGATCTAAATCCATGCCCAATGATTTTTCTAACTTTAAATTCATCAAAAACCTTTAAATTGGGGTTTATTTATGTTAAGAAGCCTCCCACATTAATTTGATAATTTTTGAAAACTTTTAAAATTTAATTATAATTTAATATTAAATAATTAATTAATTTAATGCAATTATGAAAATTTATTTTGAGGTTTGTTTAGGACTCTTGAAAGAGCCCTAAAACACCTATGGAAGAGTTTAAGAGGATTTGAGAGACTAAGTGTTCTTTTTAACAAAATTTTGAAAAGTCAAACTTAAGGAGTTTTAAATTTTTCGAAAAACCCCTAATGGACAGAGTTTATTTTTATTGAGAGTCCTCTCTCTCCAGCCCTTTTAGATGGGCTGGAGAAGAGAGGGGGGGAGGGTCAGCCCCTCTTACCTTCTTTATATATAGAAAAACAAAGAAAAAAATAAGGGAGAAGAGAGAGAAAAAGAAAGGGAAGATAGAGAAGAGAGAGAGAGAAAAAGAGAGAAAGAGGGGAAAAGAGAGGAAGAAGAAGAAGGCGATCCGCTTTTCTCCAACTGTCCTTCCACCATTGTTTTCTTCATTTTAGATTCATGGTACAGGTTTCTCTTGTAGAATTTAGATTATATGCACACTATTGATATCATGATTCCTGCTGAATATTATAATACTCTGTTTTAGTTCTACTAAGTTTTGATTATGATGCATATGCTCACTTTGGATTCAAATACATAATCATGTATTTAAATGTTTCTAAGTGTCTCATCATGATAAGTTACCTTTGCATTTCATAAGTTGGTTACTATGTGGTTTTCTCACCAACTCGCAAGAGTACTGACCTCGTTTTATGGGGTGCAGGTGATTGATAGGTTGTGCGATGGGGTCCGATGTGTTCCGAGGATTGGATCCCACACTTCTAAAGTTTTTTGCGATTCTGGTAGTCTTTTTGGGGAAATGTTCCACTTTTGAGAGACATTTTGTAAAAAGAAAATTATATATCTTTCAAGTCTCATTTTGTATCTATGAAGGTTCATTTGGTAATATTGCTTTCGCTTAACTTCTTGGACTGTAACCCACTCAAAGATTTCCAACTAGTTTTTCTCTTTCGATTTTTCTGCTTTACGCAACCTTTCAAAAAAAAAATTCTCTAAAATCCAAGGATTTTCAAGTTGTTATTTTTAGAGCATTACAGCTTTTGGTATCAAAGCAGTGTTTAGAAGTGTGGTTCAAGACTCTGCACGCATCGGCCATCACACTGTAAGTATGTTCGACTGAGTAGCTTTTCATTAATTCTTGCTTTATTTACTTTTCTTGTTGCACATATATGTCTGTTGCCAAATGTCGTCTGATGTGAGACATGGCATAGTGCTTGAAGTTTTGTGCAATCTGGCTCAAGGCATAGAAGACCTGAACCAAGTGATTCAAACTATTATGAGCAACAACCGAGTGATTGCAAATCAGACACTTCCATGTGCCAGATGCAAGCTGAAACACGTGGGACAATATTGAGCCCATAAGCTAAGTGATTGAGCTTATTGTGGCCTTAGAGGGCATATTGAGGTTGAGTGCCAGCTTAAGCTGGGAGATGAAATCTGGAAAGGTAACGTCGAAACTGTAGAAGACGTAGCGTCAGAAACCAGTCCAGTACTGCTTGAAGTCGTCGACCGTGACAGAGATTTGCGCACTTCGCCAAACTCTCCCCAGTACTCACCAGCACCTCATTCTCATTCCCCTCAGTACGTGCCAGCTTCTCCTCCTCTATCTCCAATGACGAATGAAGTTCCTGATGTAGGCCCCAAGATAATTTGGCGTATATCACTGAATTCTCCTCAATACACACCAGCATCTCCTCCTCAACCTAAGCGGAGAGTGAGAAAAAGAACATGGATTAGATTTCCATGCGGTATTTTAGTAGAAATACATGTGGAGTAAATCTGAACATTTACTCTAAGATCCATGGATGAAATCCATGTGTTTCATCTTCTTGAAGGTCATTGTGGAATAACATACATGTGGATGTATCTTTATATTAAAACAAAATTTTAATCTACGAAAAATATAGTTTGTCATGTGTGTGCACCATAGTATCATCGATTTTTATTGAAAGACCCATGTTATGAATTAGTTGGGCATGTGAATCTAGAATTTATTTTAAGTATATTGTCATCAAAAATAAAGAAGGAAAACATGTATTGTGATTTGTGTGTTGATAGAACGATTACTGTGTATGTTATTTCCATATTAAACCATAAGTCATGTTGTTGATTTAGTTTAAAACTGGGTATTAAGATGCACGTTCATCCCCTTCAAAGTCTATGTAAAATCTTAATGCAAAGACCTGTATAAGCATGTTTGAATCAATGTCATTGGGAGCTTGTTAATGCTGTCAAAAGCTCACTTCTCAAAGTTGGTTCAAAAGCTGCAAGTCGAGTGCTTCTGAAGCTTGCATCACATGTCATGGTAAAACGCTTTGAAGAATAGCGAGTCATCATGGGTGTACACTTCCAGACTTAAGGATTTGCAATTTTTAATACACTTCTAAACCTGCACCATCGTAATTTCAATAACTGCATTGTGTTTTGTTATATATAAGCCAGAAACATGCATTTCATGACTCTGCTCCCTGCAATTTGTAAATTGCTTAGAAATCAAGCACTATAAAATTTGCAGGTGAGGTTATTTTTTTTATACCAGGCTCTGGCAAGTATTGCACAGACCCACTCTGTGTACTGCGGTGCCCTGCCAGACCCAGTCGAACTTAGTCAGTTGGACTGGATCAGGGCCTAGTCAGTTAGCCATGTGCTGGCAGCCCCTTACAAAAAAAAAGAGTTTTTTTTTTGTGCTGGCTGTCAGACCAGCCAAATCCAATTCTGCTGACCTGACAGGCCGAGCCTAGTGGGCGGGTGAGCCCAGCCGAGTAGCCAACTGGGCATGTTTTAAAAAAAAAATATGTATGTGTGTTGTGTATTTTAAACTTTTAAAGTTTTGTAAGTCTGTATTCTAAAAACGTATTGAGAATACAAACATGATTCATATGTGATTGTGTGTTGAATGTATGCATAAGTGAGGGTTGACTTAGCATATGAAATGCTTGTAAACTTCCATATATGTATTTGGTATTATAATCAGCCTTATACGTGTGAAAGGAGGATATGTTCCATCTTCTCGTTTTTTATACATCATGCTGAATTAAAGCAATAGTTCAAGGTTGCGTCTTAGGTGTATGCATACACTAAATCGATGCATTTAGCATGTGCATCATCACTTGAATGTTCACATGCTTGATTAAAATTTGTACAGCATGGAAGCATGCATGTGTTATGAATGTGCGAGTACAAGCATGCATTGGGTATGAATGTGTGTATTGAATGGAAGCATGCATTTAACTTGGATAAGTGTGTGCTGCATATGCTTATGAATGTTATTATTTCATGCATATCTTAAAAGTTTTCATACATGAATGTGCATTGAAAAGCATGTGAAAGTAATGCATAGTGGCATGCGATTGATGATTTTTGCATATGAATGCATTGATAATCAAAGGGATCATCCTGGTCTATGTAATCCTTTGGCATGTGTCGCTCTCTATTTAGTTGTTCGTGCATTGCAAAAAAACCAAATGTGATGTTATTGTCTTATTGCACTGTTACATGATGCCACGGGCTGTGGTCCCGTGAAGAGCTTGGCATGCTAGATTGCAAGCTTATGTTATTAATTCTGCATGTTGATTTGCAAATGTAAAATAGATGAATTAATAACAAGATAAAAGAAAGTAAAGAACAATGTAATTTATATTTCCTTGATGTCCCTTCTTTAGTATGTGAATCTTGGATATTGCGGTTTTTGGGAAAATCGTGAGGATACTAAATCTCTATGTGCGTTGTTGTTGCCCCAGAACCTGATATTGAGGTTCTTCTCCTGGCCACGGTTTTAAGGAGAGTCCTCCATTTTGCCTAGGGGTGGTGTGTAGACACAGCTATTGTTTTAGTATACCAAGAAAGTGGCGCCAGTGGATGATGATTTTCATGATGTCCCCGACATTGGATGCTAATTTCCAATGTTTCGATGGATGGTGTTATTTTCTAATATCGGTCGAGGGTTAAGTTTGGAACCTAGTAATAAAATACAACTTGTGTGCTAAGTTACCCTGGTTACGTAACTTGACCTCTGGGATTTTACCTGTTTTGAGTATCTGCGAGAAATGGTAATAATAAAAAAAAGTGGAACTTAAATGTGTGTGCATCCTAATAGGGACATGCATATGAAAGAGAACTTGATTTAAGATAATAAATTATTCATGCATTGCACTCGAATCGTGCAGATTCTTGCTATGCATTAAATCATGCATATTTAGTTGTTTCCTTAATCGTGATATATTGATGAATGCATGATGTTGTTCCTTAATGCATGCTAAATATCCACTACAAGAAACCTGTGGATTAGCGATGACCTAAATTCATCGCTAAGTTGTTTAGCGACGCATATCTTCCATCATGAATTTTTGATGCTAATTCACGACAGAATATATCTGTCGCCAATTTCGTCGCTAAGTAGTGACAGACTGTATCTGTTGTCAGTTTTGTCGCTACGCTGCGACAAAATAACAAATGCCAACATCCATTGCAAGGTCGTTGTTACTATACGATGACTTTGGTTTTGCGACGGATTTATAGTCGTCACTAATCCGTCGCTACATTCAATGCTAATAGTAATTAGTGACAGATATATTTGTCGCTAATCTGTTGCAAACAAGAAAAAAAATTAAAAATATAAATTTGAAAATTAAATATCGAGAAAAAATTTCTCGTGATACAATTTATATTTCTTGTGAATAAAAAATAAAGTACACATCAAATTACATATAAAAGGAAACTAAAACAATTAATCGATCTACTATAAAATTCGCAAGTTCTAATTATTTATAATTCAACATTTACATTTTTGAAACAAAAAGAAGGTAGAACAAATTTAACACATGAATCTAATCATTGCCATTATTTTGTGCGTCCTCTTGTTCATTGTCTTAATCTGTCCCTTCAGCTACACTACGCTGATAATTGCCAGCAACCTACATGAGAAAAGAAAGGTCAGTATTGATAAACAAAATATACTGAAATAAATTATACTCTATATATGATTCTACCATGCTCATATGTGTTCTAAGGCAGTAAAAAAATTGTATATGTGATTCTATCATGCTCATACGTGTTCTAAGGCAGTAAAAAAATAGTATATGTGATTCTATCATGCTCATATGTGTTCTTAAGGCAGTAAAAAAAACTTGTATGTGATTCAATCATGCTCATATGTGCTCTAAGGCAGTCAAAAAAATGTATATGTGATTCTACCATAATCATATGTGTTCTAAGGCAGTAAAAAAACTTTATATGTGATTCAATCATACTCATATGTGTTCTAAAGACAGTAAAAAAATTGTTTTTATGATTCTATCATACTCATATATTTGTGCTCTAAGGCAGTAAAAAAACTGTATATGTGATTCTATCATGCTCATATGTGTTCTAAGGCAGGCAAAAAACTGTATATGTGATTATATCATGCTCACATGTGTTCTAAGGCAGTTAAAAAACTTTATATATGATTCAATCATGCTCATATGTGTTCTAAAGGCAGTAAAAAAACTTTATATGTGATTCTACCATACTCATATGTGCTCTAAGGCAGTAAAAAAACTGTATATGTGATTCTACCATCTCATATGTGTTCTAAGGCAGTCAAAAAAACTGTATATGTGATTCTACCATGCTCATATGTGCTCTAAGGCAATAAAAAAAACTGTATATGTGATTCTATCATGCTCATATGTGTTCTAAGGCAGGCAAAAAACTGTATATGTGATTATATCATGCTCATATGTGCTCTAAGGCAGTCAAAAAAATTATATATGTGATTCTACCATGCTCATATGTGTTCTAAGGCAGTCAAAAAAACTGTATATGTGATTCTACCATGCTCATATGTGCTCTAAGGCAATCAAAAAACTATCTATGTGATTCTATCATGCTCATGTGTTTTAAGGCAGGCAAAAAACTGTATATGTGATTCTACCATACTCATATGTGCTCTAAGGCAGACAAAAAACTTTATATGTGATTCTATCATGCTCATATATGTTCTAAGGCAGTAAAAAACTGTATATGTGATTCTATCAAGCTCATATGTGTTCTAAGGCAGTAAAAATATTATACTGAAATATTATATAAAAGGTCAGTATTGATAAACAAAATATATTGAAATAAATTATATGCAATGCACCTAAGTTAAGGCAATCAAAGTTATATGAAATCTAACGACATGCAATACATCACATGAAACTTTCATATCTGAGAAGCACCTGCAAACGAAGCTCCCTTGTTCTGCAAAAAACTGTTGAACTCATCCCGGAGAACGTTGACAATTGTTTCGTGAAAGTAGTCATGCATTGTGTCCTTAACAATCTGGCGTACATCATCTCAAGAATCAGTCGTATGCTTGGAGCTGATGTTGATGGGAGAAGTCTCTAAGCCGTGACTAGAGGAAGCAACGACTGGTGAGGTATTCATATTACTCCCAAACCCGAACACACGACCCTTTTTGGGTTCACCTGCTGCAGTCACTCATGCTGCAGGATCAAAAGGCGGATGTTGAGTGGAGTCATCGCCATATCTTTCTACCATCTATTGCTCGTATGACTCCTACAAAATAATGTTTATAATATGAATTAATAATTAAAAATTACAATGTTTATGATAACTTGTATATTACAATGATTATTAATACAATACATACATACTGTTGTCGTTCTTGCCTTCTCTGATACGAACTCTCCCATGGTCTTATGTTTATGTGTTTGAACAAACACATCCTTGTATGGCACAATGCCTCCTTTTTCTGCTTCCTGTGAAGTGAAATGATAAAAGATTTAGTTAATAGGTTTGCAATAATACTTATAAAATTGATTTGTTTATATATTGATGAGTTACCATTTTCTTCAGGTGGCTCTCAAAAGTCCTAGATCCACCTGTGTGTAGATAGACTTCGGGCATTTTTGCTCGATTTTGTGTTGCCTTCGCTGAGCGGTTTCGAAATGCATCCCCAACCCACTTGTCACACATTGCATCCCAAACATCTGACCTAATAGTATGAGGTCCATAGCCCTTCCACTGCAATGGATCATCTATCCCACCAGATGTTTTTCTTGCTGCAGTCTTCATATTGTGCAGCATGTCTGCAAATCGATTGACAGTCACCTTCTGCCACACCTTCCTTGCATCATGTTCCTTCATCGTAGTCACAAAGTGATTCAAAACCTACAAATATTTTTAGCAAGTTAGTAGACATGACTATAACAAATAATTAAATATAAAACACATTAACTATGACAAACAACTGTATACCGTGAATGAGGACCATAATCTGTCTATCACCTCTTTTGGATACTCTTTCTATTGAACGATCGGTCCTGGTAGATGTTGAAGTAGTGAATTTTGAATATCGCGTACTACTTCTTGTCGCTCGAACCTCGTGCTGCACATGAATTGGTACATAGTAAATATCAATATACAATATTTGTAAGATATGCAATAAGTGAAAACGAAATGGTTATGGTCGATTATCGATATACACTATTCAAATGAGTCTTCTTGTGCCAGACTGAGAAAACCCTACATCCTGTGTTGGCTCTTGACTTGTATGATGAACTGGTGTAGGTGGGTCATGTACAAGCAAAACTATCGGTAAAAAAATACGTTAGAAATTCTCAGAATGCGCATTTCAACTAATCAAGTATCCAATTAGTTAAATGATATACCTGTCAAAGGAGCCCGTAAAGATGAAGGCTGAGACTGACTACCACTAGATGAACGACCACTGTAAGCTCCACGAACCATATTCTAAAAAATAAAAAATGTCATGCAATACATTCAAATTGTTTCAAATCATTCACATCAAGTATTTCAATACATTCAAATAATTCAAATCAAGTATTGCAATACATTCAAATCATTCAAATCACCGGAATACTGCAAATTATTAAAATCATTGCAATCATTGCTCATATGTGTTCTAAAGCAGTAAAAAAAACTGTATATGTGATTCTATCATGCTCATATGTGCTCTAAGGCAGTAAAAAAACTGTATATGTGATTCTATCTTGCTCATATGTGTTCTAAGGCAGACAAAAAACCATATATGTGATTATATCATGCTCATATGTGCTCTAAGGCAGTCAAAAAACTGTATATGTGCTTCTATCATGCCATATGTGCTCTAAGGCAATCAAAAAACTGTATATGTGATTCTATCACGCTCATATGTGCTCTAAGGCAGTAAAAAAACTGTATATGTGATTCTATCATGCTCATATGTGTTCTAAGGAAGTCAAAAAGCTTTATATGTGATGCTATCATGCTCATATGTGTTCCAAGGCAATCAAAAAATTTCATATGTGATTCTATCATGCTCATATGTGTTCTAAGGCAGTCAAAAAATTTCATATGTGATTCTATCATGCTCATATGTGTTCTAAGGCAGTAAAAAAATTGTATATGTGAAGACTCGAGAATACTAGACCTGGATGGGTGGTTCAACATTGTAAAATTAAGGTTGAACAGTATCCAACCTGGAGATTCCTAATGGACATGGAAAAGTCATAACACTTCTAAACCATGTTGTCAGCTGACTTTTATATATGGGAAATGGAAACCTACAAAATACCAAACCTGTTAAATGTAACATGTTATTGGATTTTTATGTATTTCTGGTATTTTTTCAAAATTCAGACCGTACAGATGTGTTCTATATATGTTTCTTTTTATAGGAATCACTTTTTGGAACATTTGATTCTGGATAAGTTTTACTAAGGTTTCAAAAATCAACAACCTACCATTTTCATAAATTTTTTAGACACCAAATACCATTTTTTCATGCAAAATGCATGATCAACTATCAATTTCTAGTAAATCAATGGTGCTGAACACATCTATGGGGTTGGACTTTCAAAGAAAATACTCAAAATCCACTATCATGTTTCATTTAGTAGGTTTTCATATATATATGTATATATAATTGATTTCAATATGCATGTTTCTCCCAAAAGAAAATTCAGCATGCACATCGTTATGGCCATAAGTTCTGACAATAATCAGGAGGAGTTTTTTTACAATTATAGCTCAAAGGTTTGTGAAAAGCCTAAAATTGGGACTAGGACAATGCACAAAGATAGACCTAAGATCCATAATTAATTGGGCATAGTAAATTCGAACTGACAGATACTCATTACCATTGGTATAGAATGAGTTGGTCTTTCTTGGTATCTCTTAAACAAGGTGAGATGTCCTCTACTGCACTGCACAAGCCTTTTCTTTCACTAAAATCATGATTCATACTCATGTTCACCCCGAGGGTTTATGATGCAGGGCTTATAAACGTTGAGTGCAAAAATCTACATTACATTCTGCAAACCATTGTGAACTAATCTATGATAAACTAAAATCTATTGAAAATCAAGGATGATTAGCATAAATTGACAAAAATTACCATAAATAATCAATCCAACCTTTGAACTCTAAAAGTCTCTAAGAATCCCTATATATAAGAAAAGAAATCTATAGAAATTAACCACGCCAAACAAATCTAAATAACAAAAGTTGATCCAAACGGATCTTGTGGACAGTTCTGAATCTTTCTCTAATCTATGACAGTTCATCAATATCCAGTACTTGTTTGTTTCATTTTTGTGCAACCCAATAGCAGTAATTGCATGGCTTATATTAGATCCATAGTCAACATCAAATAGGCTTTAGGTATAGAGTCAAAAGAAAGATAGAATTTCCAGCAATAGAATCTGGCTACTATGCAATTCAATGGCATGTATTACTACACTTTCTGTCATTGGGAGGCATGTCTTCATAATGGGCTATGATCGTCACATGCTTACTAATTTTTGGTAGTATCTCATGTCCCATCAGACACTTTGTAAGGGTAGGTTGCATTTGTTCTTAGCTCACTAGTTGGTTGCATAGATGGGCCAATTGTGTCCATTGTATCCATCACTGCAACACTTGTCTTTATCATGAACACCACAATTCACTAGTTGTTGCTCTGACAGACAGATCAATTTCTCAGATTTTATCATGCCCCCCTACCACAGTCATGGTAGTGAATACTGATTTTTTATAATTTGAACCTCCATTGGAAAAGAAAAGTAGATGGTAGTAATAGCATTTTTTTATTTTTACTAGGAGAAACGGCCCCAAGCGCAAAGACAAAGACCTAGCCACGTTGACTCAGCCTATCGTACTTACGGTTGTTGTCCTGTCAACATAAAACTCCGAGGGCTTACCCTCGACTTCAGGGAGTCGCCAAGCTTTAGCTTATGCAAGGGAGTGATGCCCATGGAATTTGAACCTAGGCTGGCTGTCAAACGGCGTAGGCCCCATCCCACTATACCAAACCCCTTGGGTCTAGTAATAGCATTACTTGGTCATGTCAGCAAACTTTTTTTCTTTCAACCTTTAGTAGTTTCAACATCAAACATTTTATTTTTCTTTTTTTTTCTAGATAACTAGAGAAAAACTACTTTGTTAGTCGGGTTCATTCAGGTCAACAAGCAAATAAAAAGCCAGAGAGAAAGAGAGCAAATAAAAAAGATAGGAAAATTTGCATACAACAATTACAAAGGAAAGGTTAGCGTAAACAAAGAGCAATAAACGAAGTATTGAACATAAAAAAACACATCAATATCCAAGAAAAACACACAAATAAAAAGCCAGAGAGGGAGCAAATAAAAAAGATGGGAAAACTTGCATACAATAATTACAAAGGAAAGGTTAACCTAAACAAAGAGCACTAAACAAAGTATCAGATGTGCCTAGCAAGATACTCAAAATGGGTAAGAGCAGGAATGTAGGAAAATGCCAGGAACAAAAAACATCAAAGAGAAAACATTAGTTTTCATCTTCTGTGAAGCAAAAGAAACTTGTTTCGGTCATGTAGATACATCATACATCAATAGAGGAAATAGGCATAACCCTAAATAACTAAAAAACATACAAAGAGCAGATGAGTGAGAGACGAGAGAGAGCACCGAGTGAGAGAATGATTTGCAACCCTAAATTTTGGTCAAATGGGAGCCAAAGCCCCCATATGACCAAAAAAATGAGGTGCATACTCCTCACCTCAAGGCGCACCTTGCCTCGAGGCGTACGCCTCAAGGCTTATGAGGCGTACACCTCAGAGCCTTACACTTTATACTTGTAAAAAAAAACAAGGGGAGAGAGGTAAGTTGTTACTTGAGGACCGACGAGGCGGTGAATGCTGGCGTCGATAGTTTCAACAACACACAGAAAAAGATGAGAAGAAGAAAAGCTTTGCAACAAAGGGGGTTCCTCGAGGGTCTTGGAGGTCTGGCAGGAAGGTTGTCCGACTAAGGTGGTCGCCGACGATGGTGATCGTTGTCGGGGCTTGCCGTAAAACGCAGGAAATGTCGGGTTAGCAGAGGGAGAGACAAAGGGGAGGCCGACGACACTGTCGCCGGTGGCTGAGGTTGCCGACGGCGGTGGTCGCCGAAAAATCTCAAAGAGGGAGAGGGGCGGACAGGAGGATTGGCAGAGACGGGTGGCGAACGTTAGGCTTTAATTTTGGGGAAAATCAGAGAGAGAGGAGAGAGAATTGCATGACTTAGAGGGGCATATATCGAAAAATAGTGATAGATTTGCGACGAGAATATTCTGTTGCCAATTCTGTCGTTAACTAGTGACTTTCATAGCAATGAACAACTTTTGTCGCTAATCCATTGCTAAGTTGCGACGGAGTTTGAGATGATTTTTTTGTTGTCGCTATTTACTGAGGGAGTGGCAACGGAATTTGTCTGTCGCTACTCCATCGGTAATTAGTGACAAATAGTTTTCTCTAGCTAATCCATCGCAAATTTGTGACGAAAAACATCTGTTGCAAATTTCCGTCGCTAATTACATTTTTTCTTGTAGTGATTATTAATGCTTAGATTGTGATCTCTGTTGTTATTAAATGTTTCATCATGCTTAATAAATGTTTTGTATTGCATGAATGATTATTTGAATTATGAATGTGTTATATTTATATCCCTCTAAAATATTGTATGAATCTTATTTATGTTTTTTTTACTTGTTTGATTCATTAGAGGGATTCGTACGCAGAATTTTTTGGATTCTGATACCTGACTTTTTATGTTTTTAGCAACCTTAGATGCCTAGTGGAGAGGACTTGCTTCTTAAAGGAGTTATGAGGGGACCACACGACTACATAGCAGATTCTTGGGACGACTTGTTTCTTTCTTTTTGCTTTCTTTACTTTTAATTAATTATGTCTCAGACTCTTTACATTTGAATGAGTAAAGTTGGTTTGATTTTAGTTTGGTATGAAAGGTGAGTATAAGATCTCTTGTGGCTGGTTGGTTATCTAATGGTGAGTGGAACTGTAAAGGCCCCGATCTCTGGGATTGTTTCCGCACTTGTTTTTAAAAAAAAAAAAATGCACTTTTTAAGGGGTATGAGTTGGGGTCGTTACAGACAAAGAGCAGATGGATCAAAATCTCCAAGAGAGACAAAGAATACCAATTGGGATCACAAAGAAGTACATATCGAATCAACCTCAAGTACAGAAAAATGACCAGATTTCACAACAGAGAGCAATAAAATCAAAGGAAAAGAAGAGAATGGTGGGTGGAAGAGGTATGGTTACGCTACCTGGAGCATGACGCCAAAGACGACGACGATGAAGCCGGCGTAATCGATGGGGAGGTCCTGCGGAGAGACCACTAGAGGGACATACTATTTCTCCGTAGACGGCTACCTCGAGTCGGAGGCCATCATTGACGATGAGTGTGACATCTCTCTCCTTCTCAAAAGTGGCACAGAAGAAGCGCTCAGAGGGATCTTGAAAGAAAGGAGGAAGGAGAGAGGGAGGTGGCCCACGTAAAATGAGAAGGGATGACTCAAAGGCATACGTAGGGAATAAGTAGTAGCAGTGATCAGTTGCCACCTATTGACTTGTGACGATTTTCTCCCATGTGAGGAAAAGAGAACCCTCTTGAGATGAGGTTTTCTCAATTTTAAAATGTCCATCATACTTTTAATATTTTTAATCAAATAACCTCGTTTGCTTATTTTTTTTAATACATTATATTAAAATACACTTTAAACATCTTTAACATACATTCATTAAAATATAAATATACACTTCTCAAACCTCTTCAAACCTACATTCAAATATAAACATACATTTCAAAAATACATTCAAATATCTTTTTCAACCCCTCAAACATTCAACTTCAAACATAAGTTCAAATATAGACATGCACTTCATCTTCTTCAACTCCTTCAAATATTCAACTTCAAACATACATTCAAATATAAACATACACTTTAAAAAATAAATATGTTTCTTCAACCTCCTTAAGCATTCAACTTCAAACATACATTCAAATATAAACATACACTTCAAAAAACAAACATACATCATATACAACCCCTCTCCTACATCCTCCCTAAAATTGCAACAAGCACACTTTAAAAAATAAGCATCCATCATCTCTAACTATACATCCTCTCCAAACTAGATACAAACTCACTTCAACGATAATTTGATAATTCAAAAAAATTTTGTTGAAAAAAACAATTATGATAATGTTAATGATGAAGATAGCAGTATGACTTACATATATTTTAATCACATTATGATTCAAGACTTGATAATGCTTTCATCCTTTCTTACACTTCTATGAGAATCTGGAAAAGCATAAAGATAATATTAACAAAATATCTTGTCACATTCATCATTCAAAAGTATGGAGAAATTGATGGGGATGTAAATCATAGGATAAAGGTTGGGTGGATGAAATGGAAAAGTGCAACTGGAGTGATGTGCGATCGTAGAATGCCATTGCGGTTGAAGGGAAAGTTTTATAGGACGACTATTAGACCTGCTTTACTATATGGTTCGGAATGTTGGGCTGCCAAGAGACATCATATTCAAAAAATGAGTGTAGCTGAGATGCGGATGCTTAGATGGATGTGTGGAAATACAATAAAAGATAAGATTCAGAACGAGGAGATACGTAAGAAGGTAGGTGTTGCACCCATTGAAAATAAGATGTGAGAGAATCGTTTACGGTGGTTTGGACATATTCGGCGAAGGCCTAATGATGCTCCAGTTAGAAGGTTGGAGAAATGGGAAAATATATTAGTTAAAAGAGGTCGGGGTAGGCCTAGGAAGACTTGGATGGAGATGATAGGAAAGGATATGAATGCTTTGAACCTCACCGAGGACATGGCATTGGATAGAAATGATTGGAGGAAAAGGATTCATGTGGAAGACCCCAAATGAATTTCTTTTTTGGTTCATATCGCTGACCCCAATGGTTTTGGGATGAAGGCGTAGTTGCTGTTGTTGTTGTTGTATCTTGTCACATTCAAGAAGATATCAACTTTAATTCAATATATATACATTAAATTAATTTATATATATATATATATATTAAATTAATTTATATATATATATATATATATATATATAATCAGTTTCATTATGGTAAAAATTAATACAGGCCAAACATCTTCAAACATACATCCATTCAAATATAAACATATACTCCAAACATCTCTTCTAAAAAAAATAAACTTAGAGAATAAGAAACTTACTCTCATATGATACTTTTGTAGGTATGAAGACGATCCAATATTTTATAAAATGCACTCACCATCGGTTTCTGTCCATCTATTTCAATCTGCAAACAACTTAAGAATCTATTAGATTAAACATATTTAGCATTATACTATATAAAAAATAAACTTAGAAAATAAGAAACTTACCCTCGTATGATAGCTCTGGAGGTAGGCTTGATAGTTACTGAAGTCTTTCATTGCTTGACTTGGTTATGACGCATGAAAGTTAGTATGGTTGTGGTGATGATATTTAGATTCAATTGCAACCTTTATCTTTCATGAAATTATGCATCATAATATTTATCATTCATCCTTTGAATCATCGTGGTGTAACAGCATGATATCTTCATCGATGGTGCATGGGGGTAATGAATTAACCCCTTCGCAATCGTCTAGTTGATACATATTGTTGTCATGTTCTTCGTTCTGTTCAAATGAAGATGGTAGAATTTCGTACACAGTTTTTGGTACTATCTTTTGCGCTATATATATTTTTCTCTTTGTGGGGTCTCTAATATAAAATACTTGCATAGCTTAAGAGGCTAAAATAGGTGAGACATGTTGGCACATATAAAGTATTTATCCTTACGTATATACCTATTATCAAACTAATCACATCTAAATGTATACACCCAATTTGGTCATATATATTTAAATTCAATAATATCTTTTAGAACACTATAATAGTGTACATTAGGTTCTCCTATATAGCCTTCACAAATAATCATTACCATATTGTTCTGAGAACTACGATCTTCACTGTGAGACTGTGTATAAAACCTGATTCCATTTATATCACAAGTTTGATAGGACTGTGATTCACGCTCAGATCCTCTTACGAGAAATTATAATTCTGAAAAAGCATTCTCGTGATTCTATAGAAACCAACTTGTGAACTCGTGGTCATGTCGTATTGTTGCTTTCTGAACATTATTGCACAAGCTATGGATTATTTGTTTGTATTTTCTTAGATATGGCTTACATTCAACACAATTGTTGAGTACATACTAATGAGCTCTCGCACGTTCCAAATCTGAAAGTACAAGTGGTAAATTGTCTTTGGTTTTCACACAAATGTCATATGAGAATACATACAAACCAGGTGTCTTTGTCATGTTGGGCCTATCATCATGCCAGTCCCGATGGTTAAATGTAGTATTAATACCACTAAGATACATTGAACAAAATGGTGTATATTCTGTTGAAATATATGCCTGTGCAATAAAAACTTTTGCTCATACTTTGTTCATCATAGTTCTATTTAATCTACCAAAGAATCTCTCGATCAGATACATCCAACGATATTATGTTGGTTCTGCAAGTTCGGCCTTATGTGGTAGATGATTGGCTAGTGCACTATGATTGCAAAAAATATGAGTGAAAATATCTTTTCTAAAGTGCATAAAATTACTAGAATATTTTTCTTCATCTTTGTTAAAGTATTTCTTCTCAATGTTTTTGCATACAATGGTCTGAATATGTCGCTCAGAAGGATTAGAGGCATGTTGATTGTCTTTTTTAGATATACATAAATTGCAATAGAAAGTAGGCATTGGAAGAAGACGTGGCTATCATGACTCTTTACTCTAAAAAATTTAACATCATTTATGTTTATGCATCACCCAATGTTAGATGTGTAGCCGTTAGAAAACATCATATCCTTCAACCAATCAAAAAACTCCTTATGTGTACTCGATGGAGGCAGATTATACGACAATAATACTATGAGCCACATGTTGTATAACAGACTCATATTTTTGAATGGATTAAAATCATCGCTTGCCAAGCCGAGACGTACATTGTGAGGTTTTGTCATAATAGATATATGTTCTCTGGCAAACTCCTTCCATACTGCAGAATCTGATGAATAGATTAGTATGTTCTCATCACTTGCACGTCGGGTCTTGTGCCACTTCACATTTTATATTGTTTTTGTTGTCATGAACAAGCACTACAATCTCAGATTTACAAAAAAATATCATAACACTTTTTGAGAAACTTTTATTCATTTGCCTTTATGTGCTTTCCATCTTAAAGCATTGCCCTTTGGGCACATTTCTTTCTTATTATGTCTTCCCAAAAAAGCACGTAGTCATTCACGCATGCATATATCTTCACGTAACCAAAGCCAGTGTGATTGACAAATTCATTTGCCTTGTAGTAAAAGTTTGACAATCTTTTTCACTCTAGCAATGCCTCCTTTAACAAATCAATTGGCAGGTCAAACAATTTTTTGCTCCAATTATTTATTGATTTGATATGTAACAATTTGAGAATGAAAGCTACTTTTGTTAACTTTGTATAGCCTGAATATAGATCGCTCTGAGCACCACCCATTAAGTCTTTAAGGGGCGTGTGTTCACCATCATCATTTGGAGTTGAATCCAATATTGTCCTCATAATTATGTCGTTCAACATTTCTTCGACTCGATCATAAACTTTTGTTGTATCCTTGCTCTCATCATGATGTACATGCACAACTTCATCTACGTAGGTTTGGGTCATACTCACATGGGACTAAATATATTTCATAGTAGAACTACATCCAATCAAGTGTAGTTTGATCAATGGTATAACTTTATATTTTTTATTATTAGAGTCCTGACATAAGCATCGCATTCTACCAGTAGAATCTACATGAGCACATGACAATTTAATGAATCGATCAATTCCAAATGTATAAGGTTCAGAACTTCTATTATGAAAGTGTATCCATGATTTATCCATATTCACAGACGATGACCCCACTATATTCAACAAGAGAATCTTTGATCAATGACATTTACAAATAAAAACATAAAATTCTAAAATTCTAAAAAATGCCTATAAAATTATATATATTAATGAGTCATTAGCATATGAGAACTGAAATATGAGAACTTAAATATGAGAACTAGAATGTGAAAACTATAATATTGTAAACTCATTTGTATTACATTATAAAGGAGTATCAATGGAAATAGACTTGTGTGACACGCATTTAACATGAATATGCTCAGTACAATGCACCCAAATAGGCTAATATTGTGAACATAATAAGTTTACTCTAGATCAACTTATAATTTGTGCATGCAGATTTGCATAACGCGTCCCATTTTCTAACCCATTGATAACTTGCTTCTATATGATGCGTTAATGCTGTAGACATGAACACAGAGTCATTTTTATGAAGTTGTTCAATATGACTAACATGTCTTAATTTTTAAATACAATTGACTGTAGCAATAAGCAAACCCTTTGTAACCCCTTTATAACTGGCATGCGTTAGCATGGATACGACTATACACATGGAGATACATCCATTTTTATAAGGTTTTTCAGTATGCCTTGTATACAAGAAAATACCAAGCAATAATGGAATATGTGTGTGACCTATGCTTCCATTAATCATTATGCATGTGGACTCGAAAGAACTATGAATATAATTGAAAAAGTAAAGAAAAAAGTAATTGAAAAGTAAATAAAAAATATATGAAATACACGACATACATGTTTTCATGCTATTTACAAAAAAAGTAAATAAAAAAAAAATCCTAAGCCCAACCAAACATCATTCATAATTTCATATATATGTTAATTGAAAAAACCACCCTAAAATTGTAAGTTTCTAACTAAAATTAAGTATGTAAAATCATGTTTAATGTTCATTGAAAAGAAAAAACACAGAAAAAAACATTCATTTCATTTAAAAAATAAAAAAAATATTGTTAATTAGAAAATTTACAAAAAAAGCACAACCCAACCCAGGCTAAGTTTGACATAGTGGAACCCAGTCAGGGTTGGGTTCAACACTTGCGGCAACGAGGGAAGAAGAAGAAGAAGAAAGAGAAGAGAAGGAGGAAGAGAGAGAGAGGGAAACCTTCGAGAGGGAGGCTGGGGTATGGTGGTGTCACCCAAGTAGGGAGGAGGGAGGCCGGGGTCTGACAACGTCACCCGAGCAAGGAGGAGGGATGATAGAGAGAGAGAGTTTTCAAAAGGGCTTGTCAAGCCCTAATTATAGACTCAAAGAGTAAAACCTTATAATGATGACATTTATATATCGCCTTTATTGATATTTAAGGTCGACATTATTGACCTTTAAATATTGTCATTAAAGTGGTTTTAATGGTAATATTTAACAATCAAACAATATTGTCGTTCAAGACGTATCTTTAACGATGACAATTGTCACTGTTATAGGTATGTTTATAACAGCGACATGTGTGTCGTAGTTTATCAATAGTGGCAGCATTTATTACCTCCATTAAAGCATCTTCGCTATTGACCCTCATCCTCGTAGTGGCCATATAATGTCATCGTTATAAACATACTTATAATGGTGATATCTAAGGTCGCCAGTATAGGTCTTTTTATAATGGTGATATAGTTATTGGCCATATAATGTTGTCGTTATAAACATACCTATAACGATGATATATATCTTAAGGCGGCATTATAGATATGTCCATAATGACGACATTTGTTCGGTGTCAAGGCATTCACGGGGAATTCTAAAATGGCCATTATTGCTTAGCTAATAAGGCGACTTTTTATGTTGCCGTTAAAGAGTCGCCGTTATATAATTGTTTTTTTTTTTAAATGTCTCAACAAACAAGTATTTGGTGTAGTGGCTAACTCAAGTTTTATTTTAGAGATGTCACGAGTTCAAGCATCATTGCAAACACATTCTATTGACAGTCTTACGGTCAAACTTCTAAAATAACAGTAAATTAGTAATTTTTTCTCACGAGTTGTAGGACATGGAGACCTAGAAAAGTGATTTTGGTAGGATATCCATGCACAATAGGAAGAGAGGCCGATATAAGGGAGATGTCTTGAAAGTACCATCCCATGTATTCCCTTGGACAAACTGAGTTCTGCCATTGAGCGTAATAAGAGTCGATGCATCGCAACTTCATTTCCTGAGAGCAACCAGGAGTAACGGGATGTGCCAACATTGACGCACTGTAGCATCTGGTGAGGCTGCGAATTTAAAGGCATACAAGGGACTGTTCATTGGGCCAACAGTCTAACCAAAAGGATCTATGTGCACCATTACCCGGTACTCTACAGATATACTCCATGAACACTTCCCAGGCGCCACACCAGCCTTTCCACGTAGGCGAGGGAGTAAGATGTAGTTGGATTCCATTTCCAGGCCTGCTGATGTTGAGAATATTTGGTTTTGAGATACGTTCTCCAATCATGCTCGCTTGTCGCTAGGGACCACCACCATTTCGCAAGTAGCACCAAGTTGCCTTCATTTAGAGATTTGATCCTGAGGCCACCCTTTTTCCCGAAGTGTAGAGACCTGCTGCCCAACATACAAGTGTAGGTTTGTACGCGTCTGTATTGCCATTTTCAGGAACTTATGCGCCGTATATTCATTATGTTTTTCCACTTTCTCGACGTGTAATCATAGGGGGCAGAGCCACGTTGCAAGGAGGGTGGGCACGTGCCTAGCCTTACCTGTAGAAATCTCTCAAGGGGGATATGGCCGCTTAATACATGGGCCCTGGCTGGGTCTGACCCAAAGGGGGTCGGCATTCCCCAATTCCCTCTCCCCCTTGATTATGTCCTAATCTCCCTCTCTCTCCAGCCCTCCCTGCGAGTCTAGGTTGCGACCCCACCTGTGGTTCCCTTGCCTCCCCTCTCTCTCTCTCTCTCTCTTCCGCCCTTTGCCCTCTTTGCGAGATCGAGATGCCATTGCCTCCGTTGGTCTGCCCTCTGGCTATTTGTTGTTCACACAAGTTCTCTCTCTCTCTTTCTATGAAACTACCACTACAAGGATAGGAGGGTCAATAGCGGTGACTCTTTAATGACGACAACAAAAGTCACCGTTAAAGAGTGCTGTAATAACGACATATTTTTGTTTTCGCTACTTGCTGGGTACAACAGCGACATAAATATATGTTCGTTAAATGTGTTTAATGGCGATATTATCTGGCCATTAAATATTATCGTTAAAATACTATAGCAACAATATTTAACAGTCAATAATCTCGCTGTTAAAGATCAATAACGATGATATATAAATATCATCGTTATATGGTTTACTTTGTAATAGCGACCTTGTATATTGCCGTTAATAAAATATACTTGTTATAGATCAATAATAGTGACATTCTTGTGTCGTTGTTATATGGTGTACTTATAGACTCTATAGCGGCGACATTTATGTGGTCGTTATAGAGTTTGTAATTAGGGCTTGATGGGCTCTTTTTAAAATTTTATTCTTCGGCTCTCTCTCTCTCTCATGGCCTCCTCCTATCCCGACCTCAACAGACGGCGGCACCTCTTCTCCTCCTCCGGCTGCTGCTTCTTCTTTGTTACTTTTTTTCTTTTTGTTATAGTGGTGGCATATGAGATTGAATTATGGTTTTTTATTTAGGTTAAATCTTTTTAATCCATTTGTTTGTGTGGAGAGATTGGTTGTGATCCTATTTGTAGGTTGGCGTAATTTCTTCGTCCCTAGATCTGTTTGATCTTCCAACGCATTGTCGATATTGGGGCAGGATTACTTGCGGCAGGAGAGAAAAGAAAGAAAGAAAAAAAAGAGGCTTGGCCCGAGTCTCTTGAGCACGTAACCGAGTCACATGCCCGATTGAACCCATGCCCTCGACCAGGGGGCCTTGAACTCGGCAACGGCATAGATCGCTTACCTGATTCAAGTCATTCCACTCAGGAACCGTCAGGCATTTTAGCCCAAAATCCCAGAACGAGTTGTGTGAAAAAAAAACCGAGGAATTTTTAAGGGGGCACTGATGGAAGCCTCTTTTCCTTTGAAAGAGGCACTTTTGGGGTAAAGTGCTTTCCCAGGGGAAGATCAGGTTACGAACCCAAGAAAGGAAAGCAGTTTTTTTTTCATCTAATTACGTGGGTCCCACCATATATTTCTTACCGACATGTTTGTTTCAACAGGGAAGAGACCCCGATTGAGCGCCCTCTTCCTTTGTGTGGTTGTGGTTCCTTTCCTATTGGCTATCATGATGGGTCATTGATCGTTGGAAATGTCGTTAAGCAAAATTCTGGGTTTTCATTTTTGCGTCTGCGTGCTACGCAATCATTCGCATTATGATGCATTGTGTTTATGGCGACCACCCACTTTGCAACAGGCGTCACTGCTGGGACAATTTGAGATGCTAGTGGGCGATGGAATCGATAAGTATGAAATCGTGAGAGAAAATAAAATTTTTTTTTTGGGGGTTTGTTTACATCTTATCCCTGTTTCTGTGTTGTTCTGTTTGTAGCATGTTGCACCTGTTTTTCTGTTGCCCAAAATTCTAGTCAGATCCTAGATCCAGACCATGGGAACGGTATTTTTGGAATAAGATGCTGCAGTGTATGGTGGTTTTGTTCTTAGTCTTGGTTGTTTTCGATCTAAGTAGTGTGGAAATGACAAGTACTTTAATACGGCCCCAAATTTCTCCTCACAAATAAGTACTTGTATGGTTTCATTTAGTTCTTCTAGGTTACTGGTTCCCAAGCGGTGCTCATTCAACTTCATTGCAAATTATCTTACTTAGGACATTAATTCATGAGTTTTGGCTAGATTATAACATGGATTGCAATTTATGCATTATTTTCTCTTTAAATCCATCAACATGGTTCTTTGTTATGAACATTTTGATTCATGAGATTGGAAAAGTATTTGGTTATATTGCTTTTGCATTCATATGTCATCTTGGCTTTGTGAATGCCAAGATGGTTTTTAGTAAATTATTGTTGCAGAGAAGTTGCTTCTGTGATGTGGGGTTTGTCTTATAGTAAATATATATAGTGCAGTCTCTCTTTATTGTGTTTATGTTTATCAATTATTTTAATTGGCTCTTCTTTACATGCATTTCAATTTTTAGCTTAATTGCTTCACGGGTTTTTTTTGGGCATTTTTGACCAATATAATCAAGGTTTAATTTCATAGGTTTTATCATTCATTCTAACTGTTTGATTACTTGTCTAAACGAGTAAAGGCCATTGTTGGTGGCTTTGAATGGTTTCATGGATGTGAGTTATCTCTTTTTTATATTTTTACTTGCTTGTTACAGGGTATAAAAAATTGAACTTTTAAAAATTCAGAAAATAGAAAATCAAAAAAATTAAATTTTTGGATTTTCATCCAAATAGACCCTAACATTTTATCTGAGCATTCTAATCCTAATGTGTGTGTACGACTTGCAATTTTTCAGTATAAATTCTGAATAAAATTAACAAGACATTTACCGGTAAAAATAGAATTTTCACTCAGAATGAGAAACGAATCAATTTCTACGAACCAGTTATACTTAGGATATTCGTCGCGTTACGAATATATGCTCAAATACTCTGAAAGTCATAACTTCCTACTTGTACGAAATCAAGAGATTTTCTCGAGCCAACTTTCTTAATTACGTCAATACGAAGGGAATGGCGTACTCAGAATTTTTTGAAAAAAAAATCGCCGAAAAAGTCAACATTTTTGTGGGACCCACGAGAATCTTGGCGGGACCAACGAAAATATTCTTCAAAAAATATCTAGAATATTCTTAAAATATTCTATAGGATATTTCAAGGAATATTTCATAGCATATTCCATGGAATATGCCTTCTAAAAATCTATAAATAGGAGAGCTCTCTCTCTCTCTTCTCATAAAAATTGACCCCCTCTCTCTCTCCTCCTTTCTGAACCTCTCCTACCTAGTCTAGCACACCTGACCTAGTCTGAGCCTGCCTGATCTGGTCCTAGCCTGCCTAATCTGGTCCTAGCTCACCTGACTTGGTCCAAACTCAGTTGACTTGACTTGAACCTGGTTTGGTTTAAAGTCAAAGTCAAGGTCTTTTTTGGTCTAGATTCTAGTTTGATTTTTTGAACCTAGACTTAGCCTGCTTGGGCTAAGACCGAACCTGCTGAACCCAGTTGACTTGGACCGAACACAATTTGGTTCAAATCACTTAGGTTGAGCAACTTGACCTGCTCTACCTCTTTCTCAACTAGGTCAACCTCATCTGACCTAGTCTGACCTCTCGAAGGAAGGCTCGAAGCAGAAGGAGCAACCCAGAGTCGTTTCTTCCACGATTTGAAGTAAGTTCGCTTCATTGATCCATCTCTTTCAAGTATTTGTTTGTTTGTATATAGCATATACTTTCTGTAGTATCTGACTCTAGTTCTTGGTTGAGCTCTTTGGGATACTTCAGTGTTCAATTGTTTGCCTTGTAACTATCGTCGGATATATATGTTGAATACGCAGTATATGCGTTCTTAAAAGTGGTATCTTACCCTAGTTCTTGGTTGAGCCCTTCGAGACACTTTGATGTTTACCCGCTCGCCTCGTAACTCTCATTGGATGTCAAACTTCATGTATATATCGTCTGGTAACTGTCATCGTATTTTATCGCCAAGGCCTTGTAATTTACCTTTGTCGTCGCATCGTATGATGCCAAGACTTCCTGCTTTTTGTAATTTTTTATTAATGCACTTTCGATTATGCATTTACATTACGTCGTCGCATTGAAAGACGCCAAGGCTCCTGCTTTCTGCAAATATATATGTAGAATGTTTCATTTAGTTACACACCCTAAACAATATGTATATGCATTTCATTTACGCAGCCGCCATATAAAGCACATGCTTCTGCTTATATTACGTATATGGCACGTAAATGAGCGTTCAAATAGAGATCAACTCCAAATCGCCAATGTGATTTCCTTACCGCTCCTCGTTCAAGATTTTGCTTGACGAATGAAGCCCCTATTGGAAAGGCTTCATTTTTTGGCAAAATGCTCTTTTCGTAAATACTAAGTCATTTACGTATGACTTGGCTATGACCCAAGGTTCCAAACAACCTTGATGGATGCAATATACGCACAACGATGCACATCCATTTCTTGAGTTAAGCGTAATAATTTTTCACCAAAGAGGGGAGATGTCGCTGAAATGGATAAAGGAAACACACACTTTCTCCGTCAAAGAAAGGAAGTGTTGTAGAAATTTTTGAAGAAGCTAAAAATAGCTCAGAAAGACCGTAGCAGGATACTTCGTCATATAGCAGAGTGTTACCCAGTTCATGAAATGCTTTCTACAACGTAGAAAGGATCGTCGCAACACTGCCGATAGAGCATGGGATGTGCTGACGAAATGGTTGGCAGAAGAGCTGTCAGAACTGATTGAACGACATAATGATGTCCATTGTTGGAACGATGCCAGAATGGCTCGTCTCCCAAATACTTGTAAGGGCACCTTACTCGTAAGGGCCGCTGAGCCAGAGTAGAGGTTATGCATTGACTATGTGTGGACTCGTTGCATAAAATACGACGAGCAATCGATCTATTTAGATTGAGTCATATGCATGCTCATTAAGAACGGTTACACAACCAGACTCGTAAGGGCCGCAAAGCCAGAGTGTGTTGTTTTCACCCGGAATAAGTGTGATGCTCGTGATGGCCGCAGTGCCGAGAGCGGTGTTCAGCATGCATATGAATAAGACTTAAGGTCGCATATACCCCGCGGTTGAAACTCATGTTAGGGGTATCCCCCTCAGTTAATGACTGAGTTGGGGCATACTAAATGGGGTCGGGTACATACTCCCGTAGTGCTGAGGCACGGGCTGCCTAAATGACATGCAATATCTGACCAAGTAATCGTAAGACTGGCAGACCCCTTCAGGAATTATGCTCACTGTGGAATGACAGTGATGATACAACCTTGAGTGACATGTATTTTACTTTGAATGTGATAGAGTCCACGATGGCCTCAGTCACTCATGGGTTTTGAGGTCGTGGTTATCCTTAAGATCTAAGGATTGAACCCAACTACTGCAAGTAGAGCATGCATCCGAATATGGGCCTAGTAGCGTTCTCCCGGTTGAAACACACCGCCCTACTATGGATAGGGTCAACAGGCCTCTGGGGTATCTAAAATACATGGAATAATCAACCCCCAAAATGTTGAGTTGATGCCCGGACAATTGCTTCGCCTGCGTACCAAGGGTGGAAGAGGTTAAATATCGAAACAATGCATTGGCTCTAGGTTCAGCAATACTTGAATGTATGAGTGGATGGACATTGTTGAGTCAGTCCTGCATAACCTTTGTGAAGGTGTCATGATCGGTATACGACTGGACCAACTCGGCAAAGACCCGTGTTGTATCCGCACGACTAAGCGAAGCTCAAGAAGCTATCATTAGATGCGTGGGATACGGATATGCCAAGTATGAAGACTTGAGCTAGACAAAATCTGATTTGTACTGTAAATCGTTATTCTCTAATTTGATTTATACTGTAAATCGCTACTCTCTGATCTGATTTTTACTGTAAATCGCTACTCTCTGATTTAATTTCTACTGTAAATCACTACTCTCTGATCTGATTTCTACTGTAAATTACTAATCTCTTATCTGATTTTTATTATAAATCGCTACTCTCTGATTTGATTTCTACTGTAAATCGCTACTCTCTTATCTGGTTTCTACTATAAATCACTACTCTCTGATTTAATTTTTACTATAAATCATTACTCTCTTATCTGATTTTTACTGTAAATCACTACTCTCTGATTTGATTTCTAGTGTAAATCGCTACTCTTTGATCTAATTTTAACTATAAATCGCTACTCTCTGATTTGATTTTTATTGTAAATCTCTACTCTCTTATCTGATTTCTACTGTAAATCGCTACTCTCTTATCTGATTTCTATTGTAAATCACTACTCTCTCATTTGATTTCTACTTTAAATCACTACTCTCTTATCGGATTTCTACTATAAATCGCTTCTCTCTGATTTGATTTCTACTGTAAATCGTTACTCTCTTATCTGATTTCTATTATAAATCGCTACTCTACTTAGTTTGACATTGCCATCATTATCTCTGTTGTAAATCATTATTCTCTGCCTACTCAATTCGATGTTTACACCCTCGTATCATGATGAACAATAAACAAAATATTGATTTTTCTGGTAGTTCAACTATTTCTCACGAACAGACGAAGACAAAGGGTTCTCCGACGATAATAGATGACGACGACGACAAAGGGTGCTCTGGCGGCAATAAACAATGGCAAAGGGTGCTCCGACAACAGCAGACGACAACAAAGGGTGCTCTGGCGACAACAGATGATGGCAAAGGGTGCTCAGACCCGAGAACACGCACCTGCGTGTTCTAGGGAGGAACATATAACCTGCTTCGCTAATTTGGATATGTATCAACAGAACATTGATAAAAGAAATATAAATCAATTTTATTTGTATTGGCCAAAATTAACAAAATTCAAACCTTAAATTGTCCAACCTATTTAGTATACAATTGACATAGAAAAATAAATAGATTACAACAAATTGAGAAAAAGTTACAACAAACTCTAAATAAATAAATAAATTCACTACATACATGTAACTGCTTGTTTTACACTAATCACTACAAGAAAAACAACTTTTACTGGTGCACCCCATAAAGATGCTATTACTGGCCTAGAAATAAACTGCACCACATAGAAGGTTTTCTCTGGTGCAGCTCCAGCATGCACTAGTAACAAAAATGAGTTTCTCTGGCGCAACATTAGATTGTGCTAGCAAAAAAGCCTTGTTTTTGCGCCAAACAATTCCTTCCCTTCTTTCTTTTTTTATGCCAAACATTTTTCGAGAATCTTTTCTCTCTCTATCTCCTGAAATTCTGCAAACACACAAGAAGAATAGGGTGTCTCGTGAATATGCAAACGCACAAGAAAAAGAAGAGGGTGTGTCGGCCTCTCTCTGATAACTGGAAGAAGAAGAAGCACGAGAAGAGAGGGCATCTCGTGAATATGCAAATGCACCCCGTACACAGAAGAGGGTGTCTTGGTGGATAAAATCTCTCTCTCTCTCTCAAATTCTATTAGGGTTTTATTTTCTCTATTTTGTTCTTTGAATCTGCCATTGTTATTGTTCGGTTAATCTTGTCTCTTTGATGCTGCAGATGAATCTCATCAGTCCACTCCCACCAGAATAAGAAGAGGTTGAAGGGATCGACAACCTCTTTATTCCATTTGGAAAATCAGATTCAGTTTGTATCATATATTTGTATCTTTTGACGAAGGGTTTGTGCTAAAACTTGTTATACAGGCAATTCGAAAGGTGTGCCTAATATTGATTCCTTGGTTACAATCTTTTGTCTTGGTACATAAGCTTTGACATTCAAATAAGGCTAG
Organism: Nuphar pumila; assembly: GCF_984573655.1. Classification (NCBI taxonomy): domain Eukaryota; kingdom Viridiplantae; phylum Streptophyta; class Magnoliopsida; order Nymphaeales; family Nymphaeaceae; genus Nuphar; species Nuphar pumila. Next base: position 57,899,157 of record NC_143253.1, on the reverse strand, counting down.
ATAAGGGTTCTTATAATGGTAATTATGGTTGTTCATCTGCCGCTCTGCACCATCTGAATGTGTATTTTCATTTTGAAATCATCTGCTGATAAAATGTTTGGACAAAAGAAAATTCTGAATCTGATCTACTGATCAAGAAGCCTTGCATTTTTCAGAAAGTTTAATCTTCTTGTGTTGGGAATAGTGTATTTGCAGTTTCTTCATCTGTAAAGGTTTTATCTTAGAATTTCTTTGGAGATCCGTCTATCCTACCAAAGAAATCTGGACACTTAAGACCTAATTAGCTATTCCTTGTTAGCCCGAGCTCACTACTAGTACCAAACGGGACATGGGGCATTGCACCTTAGTCTTTCATGCCCCACCACAAAAAGAATGAATCACGAAGCCCTTTTATTTACAGCAAAACAAATAGAATACTAGTTATGTTTTTCTCTTATTTGGGTTTCTTTATTATTTTCAAGATTTTCAATTGTTTTTGCTCAAGTTTAATATTTCCAATCATGTTACAGGTGGATCATGCTAGTTGTTATGGAAATAGGGAAAATATTTGGATTTTTCACAGCAACATGGAGATTTTTTGCTTGAAGACCATCCTTTTCAGAGCATAAATACTTTTATGCATTATCTTGAACAAAGTTGAACTTGATGACAATGTTAAAAGATAATACTTGGTACTTCCTTTTATGTATTTCAAGTTTGGACATAAGTTTCTTTTCTTGTCAAATATATCAGATGATTAGATTCATGATTTGTCTGTTTATATTTTGAAAAATGGTAAGAGTTTTGGGTTTCTAATATGATATGTTCAAGCTCTCAACTATTGATTGCCTTATACCATACTTCTGCCAGAAGTCCTTGCTCCACCATACAAAAATGGTAAGAGTTTCTTTGAACTTTGTGATACAAAAGTGATAAACCTCAAGGGATGGCCCTCTTGCTTCACTTGGTCACAGGTAGACCATTCTTTGTTGATGGAAACACAATTACATGTTTTGAAGTCCCTTTCTCATTTGTTGAGAAACTATGTTTTGATGATACATGATAAATATGATATGCTTTCATGATGCATATATATGATACATGATAAATACATGATATGCTTTCATGAGATATGATAAATATGATATGCTTTCATATGTGAAACTGAATATGTTATATTATGACAGGATATGATGTGCCATGTATTTAACGAGTATTTGATGCAAGGTTATTTCACTTAAGAAGAGTGAAGACAACTTGATCAAGTGCAACTATTTGATGCAATCATACTACTCTGAACAAAAAGCTTGCTGGGCCATACATTCATAAAGATTATCCAAGAAGATCGGCTTCCTCAAGATGAAGACTTTTTTCTTCTTTAGAGTCATATGTAACAGAACCTTCAGAAGCATGCATATTTCATATTAGACTATATGCTTTGAAATCATACAAGTCATTTATTTACAAAAAGTTAAGCTTTCATAAAAGGATACGTTATGTATATTGTAGCATTTTAAAAACACCTTTTTGAAACAAATCATTGTACTTTCTTACAAGCATTTATGAAAAAGACATTTTGACAAGATATAATATCTCATGATTTCAAAAGCATTAATTGTACCTTCTAACATGCATTTATGAAAAAGACAACTTGAAAAGATATAAAAGCTAATGATTTCAAATATGAAAGAAAAAGACAAAATGAATTAATTCATAATACACAAACATTTACGTAAGAAATTTTGGTTCATAATACATAAGCATTTATGTAAGAAAAGACAAAATGTGAAAAGATGTATTGGTTCATAATACATAAGCATTTATGTAAGAAAAGACAAAATGTGAAAAGATGTATTGGTTCATAATGCATAAGCATTTATGTAAGAAAAGACAAAATGCATTAGTTCATAATACACAAATTTTTACGTAAGAAATTTTGGTTCATAATACATAAACATTTATGTAAGAAAAGACAAATTATGAAAAGATAATACACAAGCATTTATTTGAGAAATGACTATTTGTAATATAAGTATTACTCAAGCATTTAGTGTACTTCACAACCATTCATTTTAGAATTGACGATTTGAGAAAATAAATATTATTTTATTAAAATAAGAAATGACCATTTAAGCATTAAATGTCACCTCAAAAAGCATTTGAGAAATGACTATTTATTTATAAATAAAACCCACACTCAAGAATGTCGACTTACTCATAAACATTAAATACAAATATAATATATGTTGAAAAGACTTTAGTTACTTTTTTACAAACCCATAGAATGTCGACTTACTCATAAACATTAAATACAAATATAATATATGTTGAAAAGACTCTAGTTACCTTTTTACAAACCCATAGAATGTCGACTTACTTGAAGTCATCATTCTCTTTGTATAGCATTAAATACCTCCTGTAAGAAATCCTTGTTAAATATCCTTCTCAAGAATGTCGACTTTCTTGTAGTCCTCATTCTCTCTGAAGACATTGAAAAACACATCATAAAGAAAACTCTTGATATGACTGTACAAATAAATATCTCAAAGCATTTATTGTACTTACACTCATTTAAAGTAAAGAAGTACTTATGTACCATAAATCATTAATTAGGATAAAGACAAAACTACATGACAGCCTACAACCCAACGTTCAATGTACTATTGTAAGAAATAGACTTTTTACATAAAATATATATTACCTAAAATTTTACAACGACTAATGAACCCTGTATTTTACTTTTATGGAATGAAGACTTTTTCAAACATCCACGAATTTGGTTTTTGAAATGACTTGACATTTCACATCTCAAAAAGGCTACGATTTCAAAAAGGCAACGACTAGTTTTTTTAAAGCTATATAAACTACACTTCAACGTTCAAAAATACTACAGAACATTTATTATGAGAAAAGACCTAATACAAAGAATGACTCATTTAAAATACACCAACGAATAGTGTACTCCAAAAATGCTTCTTATGGAAAGAAGACTTTTTGAAAAAGCAATATAGTACACTTATCTTTTTCACACTAAATTGTTTTTGAAATGACCTGACTTCTCATATCCCAAAAGGACAATCATTTTAAAAAGATAACAACTAGTTTTCTAAAGACTATATATATACAAACACAACAGTGTGAATAGACAAGCAAACTTTCAACGAGAAAAATTCCTGCTTGACACTCTGAGAAAAGAGCTTAGAAAAAAAAAGAGAAAAAGTCTAGGAAAGCTCTCAGAAAAATACAAGAGTGTGTAAGAAAAGAAAAACATCATTCTGAGAATCTTCATACGTGCATTCATACTCTGCATATCATTCTGAAGGTTCTATAGGAAAGTGTTGTAACTTTCTGATCTCTGTTGTATCCCTTCTCTGTTGAGAGAAGTAGACCTCTGTGAAAGAGGGTGTTTTTCCCTTCTCTGTTGAGAGAAGTAGACCTCTGTGAAAGAGGGTGTTTTTCCTTCTCTGTTGAGAGAAGTAGACCTCTGAGGAAGAGGGTGTTTTTCCTTCTCTGTTGAGAGAAGTAGACCTCTGAGGAAGAGGGTGTTTTCCCTTCTCTGTTGAGAGAAGTAGACCTCTGAGGAAGAGGGTGTTGTACTATTTATCTGGTGACTCGGATGTTATAGTGGAAGGCTCAAGTGTTTTACTTGGGGACTGGATGTAGGTCAGTAACTCGGCCGAACCAGTATAAATCTTGTGTTTATTGTATTGTGCCGTATTGCCTTATTTTTTATCTTATCGATCTGCATCGTATTTCACTATTCACCCCCCCTCTAGTGGAATTTCATTTGGTATCAGAGCAGGTTTGCTGGTTTCGACATAACAAGTCTTCCAGCACATATGGCATCTACCTCTTATGCTCGTGATATTGAAGGTCAACACTCATCTCGCCCTCCTTTTTTTAATGGCACTAACTATGGCTACTGAAAATGTAGAATGAACATATTTCTCAAGTCTATAGATTTTGCTGTATGGAATATCGTAGAATGTCCATATTCTTCTCCTACATCAGACTACTCTTCATGGACTGATGAAGAAAGAAAAATGGCAAACTTAAATGCAAAAGCCATAAATGCTCTATACTGTGCCATAGACCAAAATGAATTTAACAGAATATCCATTTGTGATTCTGCTCATGATATTTGGTATTCTTTGGAAGTTATTCATGAGGGAACAAACTGAGTAAAAGAAGCTAAGATCTCATCATTGGTTCGAAAATACGAACTTTTCAAGATGATCAAAGATGAAACCATTACTGAAATGTTCACTAGATTCACCAATATCACCAATGATCTTAAATCTCTGGGAGAAACTCATTCCCAGACTGATAAGGTAAAAAAGATCTTGAGATCTCTCACAACTGACTGGGAGAAAAAGACTACAGCTATTGAAGAAGCCCAAGATCTTTCCAAGCTTACTCTGGATGACTTAATAGGCAATCTTATGGCCTATGAAGTTCATATGAAGGAAAGAAAGGAAGAAGAACAACCTCCAAAGAAAAATCTAGCCTTCCCAGCCATTTCTGAGAATGAGGACTCAGAAAAAGAATCTGAAATTGCGCTACTTACTCGAAGATTCCAGCGCTTCATGAGAAAGAACAGGCTGTCCAAAAAATACAAAGATTCTAAAGAAGACACCATGTGCTATCAATGCAATAAGCCAGGTCACGTAAAACGTGACTGTCCTCTACTAATGAGAAGATCTAAAGTCGAGGAACCAAAGAAAAGGTTCTTCAAGAAGAAGGCTCTCCATGCTCAATGGGATGATTCAGAACCATCCACTAGTGAAGAGTCAAGTGATGATAAAGCCGAAACTGCAAACATGTGCTTCATGGCAAATGAAAGCTCTGTAAGTGAAATTTCTGACTTTTCCTTTGAAGAACTTCTAGATGCTTTTCAAGAACTATTTGAAGAATCTAGAAAAATGAGTCTCAAAAATAAAGTTTTAAAATCTGAAAATTTAGAGCTTTCCCAGAAAAATGAAAAACTCAGTATTGAAAATTCTGAGTTGAAAAAGAAAAATTTTATGCTTACTTCTGAAATCTCTTCTACTAGTTCCAAGACTAAAAATCTTCAAGTAGAAATTTCAGAATTAAAAAGTAAAACTGAAAACCTTATGAAAACGGTTTTCAAGTTTACCAAGGGAAAAGAGAACTTGGATAAACTCCTATCCTCTCAAAAATTCTCTTTTTACAAGAATGGTATTGGTTACTCTCATTTCAGCAAACCTTCTTGTATGAATCAAAAGACCACTTTTGTCAAAGGTTCTTCTGAACCTGAAAAGGAGTATTATAATCTTAATTTTAATTCCTTGTACTCCTCTAAGATTATAGATAAACCCAAATCAAAATGGATATGGGTTCCAAAATCTAACAAAAAGGGACCCGATCGGATACCAAAAAGAGTTTCTACTTGATCTATTGCAGGCATTGAAAAAGAAGAACAGATGGATATCAGACAGTGGATGTTCAAAACATATGACAGGACATCCAGATCTTTTTGTTGTTCTTCATCATAAAGAAGGAGGAACCGTCACCTTTGGAGATAACAACAAAGGTTTGATAATTGGTATTGACAATATTGGTAATATCGATAAATCTCTTATCAAAGACGTTCTCCTTGTTAAAGGTTTAAAACACAATCTCTTAAGCATCAGTCAAATGTGTGACATAGGATATAATGTCAGTTTTAAAACATGATGCATGCCTCATAGTGGACACAAACGAAAATATTGTTTTAAAAGGTATAAAGAAAAATAATGTATATGAATTATACTCAGATAATATTACTGAACATTATCTCATAAGTAAATAATGACTCTCAAAATTTATGGCATATGAGAATGGGACATGTTAACTTTAATTATATCTTTAAAATGGCTAAAAATAACTTGGTTCGTGGGTTACCTAAAATACCATTTAAAAGAGACTATTTTTGTGATGCATGTCAATTAGGAAAATTGTCAAAATCATCTTTCAAATCAAAAATTGTTGTTTCAAGTAAAAGACCTTTAGAGCTTCTCCACCTGGATCTTTTTGGTCCTTCTAGGGTAGCAAGTCTTAATCATAATAAATATGCTTTTGTCATTGTAGATGATTACTCAAGATTTACTTGGGTAATATTTTTGAAAAACAAAAGTGATACATTTTGTGAATTTGAAATTTTATGTAAAAAGTTACAAAATGAAAAATCTTCCACTATTATCAAAATTCGTAGTGACCATGGAGGACAATTTGATAATGATCTTTTTGTAAATTTTTGTAACTTGCATGGTATTTCTCATAACTTTGTCTTTCCTAGAGCTGCACCTCAAAATGGTGTAGTAGAAAGAAAGAATAGAATCCCTCAAGAATCTGCCAGAACTATGCTTCAACATAACAATCTTGCTAAATATTTTGGGGTTGAAGTTGTTAATACTGCATGCTATATTTCAATAAGAGTACTAATACTATTGAAGAATCTATGCATGTCAGTTTTAATGAATCTATTGGTCAATCTGTTTATAATAAGACTAATGAATATGATCTTGAAAGTACAGATTTTCTTTTAGATAACACAGCTGAATCTAATGAAGATGATCATCAAAGAACATTTGCTGAAATCAGAGATCATCCTCAAAAGCAGATTTTGGGAGACCTGACCAAGGGGGTTCAAACAAAAGCTCAGTTGGAACATATTGCAAATATGGCCTTCATTTCTCAACTTGAACCTAAAAAGATTGATGAAGCCATCATAGACGAGTTCTGGATGCTAGCAATGTCTGAAGAACTTAACCAGTTCCAAAGAAATGATGTGTGAGATCTTCAGAAATAAGCTGGATGAATCAGGTAATGTTGTAAGAAACAAGGCAAGGCTAGTGGCTCAAGGATACAATCAGGAAGAAGGTACTGACTTTGATAAAACATTTGCTCCTGTTGCTAGACTTGAATCTATAAGAATGTTTTTAGCATATGCAAGCTATATGGATTTTAAACTATATCAAATGAATGTTAAAAGTACTTTTCTAAATGGTTTTATAAATGAACAAGTTTATATAAAACAACCTCTAGGTTTTAAAAATGAACAATTTCCTGATCATGTTTTTAAACTAAAACGTGCTTTATATGGATTAAAACAAGCACCTCGTGCGTGGTACGAGACTTAAAACTTTTCTATTTTACACTCGAACTAAACACATTCAAATTAGACACCACTTTTTAAGAGAACAAGTCTTAAACAACATAATTAAACTCGAATTCATACCCACTAATCAACAATTAGCAGACATCTTCACTAAACCTTTGAAACATGAAGACTTTACACGAATTAGAAGAGAATTAGGAATATGCAAACTAAGTGACTTATAATTAATCACATTTATTAAGACTAAAACTTCTTATGAGTTCTATTAAAATCTTATTTTCCTTCTTATCGATGTTTTTTCTTATATGTTTTTTTTTTCACTATTCAAAGTCAAACTATATTCATGTATACTCTAAACACTCATAAAAACACATTCATCATGACACATTCTTTATGTCTTTCAACTTGTCATCTTTCAAGTACACATCAATAATAACTCCTTGTCCTATTTCCTTTTCACTCATATCCATAAGAAAAAAAAATTAATATTAAGTAAAGCTATCATGACTCTGTTCACATCACCCATCTCATAACACCTTTTATCACTTTTGTCTTCTTGTGAAAACCTCTCTTACGATAAGCTATCTGAGATTCAACATGATATTGTGTTCTTCACTTATGTTATTTTTTCAAGTGATATATCCCTTTTCATGACTTCCTTTCCTCCTATTAAGACACTTCACTAAACTTTATGTTAAATAAATCGAGTGTTTATCCTTCTTATTTTCTTCACCACCTTTTTCAAAATCAAGCTGTCATATTTCACGTAAAATCTTACTACATCATCTGTTATATCATATCCTAAGTACAATCTATTATCGTTCTTTCATCCTTCACACCTTTTATGAAAAATTATTCGAAAAACTTGTCCTTCATTTTTTATTCTCATAAGTACTATTAGTACCACTTTTTTTTTCTCTCTCTATCTCATATGAAGTGAGACTCCATCTGTGATCTTTGACCTCTTATATTTTATCTTTTTCAAAAACTATGTCTTTCAAGCAAAACATCAATTCCTATCAATCATAACTTTACTTTATGTCATACATCAAGTGTTTGTTGTCCTTTATGACCACTCTTATCTCTCTACAAATTTGTATCACCCTTCTTTATGTCTACTTTTACTCCTTCCACGTATATCCATAAAAATACTTCTTATATAAGCAATTATTACTCTTCACTCATGAATACCTTTTTGTCTCATCATCTCTCTTACCACTATTCAAAGTCAAAGTGTGTCCTTCTCATATTTACGTATACTCATAAAAATTACAAATATGAAAACACATTAATCATGACACATTTTTTTTAGTCATTCTTTTCTTTCAAAAATGTCATATCTTTCAAAGTACACATCACATGATCACCCTATGACCTATTTCCATAAAAACTATTTCTATATTAAATAAGCAATCATGACATTTCTTTATCTCTTTCATCTCATATCACTCATTAATTATTTTTGTCCTCTTCTCTATTCATGTCTTATTTGAAAATCCATGTTTGTCATCACTCTCTTTATACGCCAAACTTAAAAATTCTCATTATGTCTTTTCAGATTGACTTTATCTCTATTCATCTCTCTCACATGAATTGAGCTCACTTCCTTCTTTACTCTGTCTCAAAACAATGGATCACCCCATGTATTATTTGAAATCCATTTCTTGACTTGTTGTCTTCAACTTGATTCAACCTAGTCTATAATATTAACTCTTCGACTCTGATCCCTCCTTTTTGTCAATGACAAAGGGGGAGAGAAAACTTACCTCTCCTATGTAGGAGAAAAACGTTTAACACTTTATCTCATACACATGAAGTATACACAAACTTTTTTATGCTAATTCTGGTGTTTTTTATGATTACTATTTCTATGCATTTTTTATTTCTGATATCATATTTAAATCATCATAATATATATGGCTTAGTGACAGGGGGCGCATATATTGTCATCATCAAAAAGGGGGAGAATGTTGAGAAACTATGTTTTGATGATACATGATAAATATGATATGCTTTCATGATGCATATATATGATACATGATAAATACATGATATGCTTTCATGAGATATGATAAATATGATATGCTTTCATATGTGAAACTGAATATGTTATATTATGACTGAATATGATGTGCCATGTATTTAACGAGTATTTGATGCAAGGTTATTTCACTTAAGAAGAGTGAAGACAACTTGATCAAGTGCAACTATTTGATGCAATCATACTACTCTGAAGAAAAAGCTTGTTGGGCCATACATTCATAAAGATTATCCAAGAAGATCGGCTTCCTCAAGATGAAGACTTTTTTCTTCTTTAGAGTCATATGTAACAGAACCTTCAGAAGCATGCATATTTCATATTAGACTATATGCTTTGAAATCATACAAGCCATTTATTTACAAAAAGTTAAGCTTTCATAAAAGGATACGTTATGTATATTGTAGCATTTTAAAAACACCTTTTTGAAACAAATCATTGTACTTTCTTACAAGCATTTATGAAAAAGACATTTTGACAAGATATAATATCTCATGATTTCAAAAGCATTAATTGTACCTTCTAACATGCATTTATGAAAAAGACAACTTGAAAAGATATAAAAGCTAATGATTTCAAATATGAAAGAAAAAGACAAAATGAATTAATTCATAATACACAAACATTTACGTAAGAAATTTTGGTTCATAATACATAAGCATTTATGTAAGAAAAGACAAAATGTGAAAAGATGTATTGGTTCATAATACATAAGCATTTATGTAAGAAAAGACAAAATGTGAAAAGATGTATTGGTTCATAATGCATAAGCATTTATGTAAGAAACGACAAAATGCATTAGTTCATAATACACAAATTTTTACGTAAGAAATTTTGGTTCATAATACATAAACATTTATGTAAGAAAAGACAAATTATGAAAAGATAATACACAAGCATTTATTTGAGAAATGACTATTTGTAATATAAGTATTACTCAAGCATTTAGTGTACTTCACAACCATTCATTTTAGAATTGACGATTTGAGAAAATAAATATTATTTTATTAAAATAAGAAATGACCATTTAAGCATTAAATGTCACCTAAAAAAGCATTTGAGAAATGACTATTTATTTATAAATAAAACCCACACTCAAGAATGTCGACTTACTCATAAACATTAAATACAAATATAATATATGTTGAAAAGACTTTAGTTACTTTTTTACAAACCCATAGAATGTTGACTTACTCATAAACATTAAATACAAATATAATATATGTTGAAAAGACTCTAGTTACCTTTTTACAAACCCATAGAATGTCGACTTACTTGAAGTCATCATTCTCTTTGTATAGCATTAAATACCTCCTGTAAGAAATCCTTGTTAAATATCCTTCTCAAGAATGTCGACTTTCTTGTAGTCCTCATTCTCTCTGAAGACATTGAAAAACACATCATAAAGAAAACTCTTGATATGACTATGTACAAATAAATATCTCAAAGCATTTATTGTACTTACACTCATTTAAAGTAAAGAAGTACTTATGTACCATAAATCATTAATTAGGATAAAGACAAAACTACATGACAGCCTACAACCCAATGTTCAATGTACTATTGTAAGAAATAGACTTTTTACATAAAATATATATTACCTAAAATTTTACAACGACTAATGAACCCTGTATTTTACTTTTATGGAATGAAGACTTTTTCAAACATCCACGAATTTGGTTTTTGAAATGACTTGACATTTCACATCTCAAAAAGGCTACGATTTCAAAAAGGCAACGACTAATTTTTTTAAAGCTATATAAACTACACTTCAACGTTCAAAAATACTACAGAACATTTATTATGAGAAAAGACCTAATACAAAGAATGACTCATTTAAAATACACCAACGAATAGTGTACTCCAAAAATGCTTCTTATGGAAAGAAGACTTTTTGAAAAAGCAATATAGTACACTTATCTTTTTCACACTAAATTGTTTTTGAAATGACCTGACTTCTCATATCCCAAAAGGACAATCATTTTAAAAAGATAACGACTAGTTTTCTAAAGACTATATATATACAAACACAACAGTGTGAATAGACAAGCAAACTTTCAACGAGAAAAATTCCTGCTTGACACTCTGAGAAAAGAGCTTAGAAAAAGAAAGAGAAAAAGAAAGAACAAAAGTCTAGAAAAGCTCTCAGAAAAATACAAGAGTGTGTAAGAAAAGAAAAACATCATTTTGAGAATCTTCATACATGCATTCATACTCTGCATATCATTCTGAAGGTTCTATAGGAAAGTGTTGTAACTTTCTGATCTCTGTTGTATCCCTTATCTGTTGAGAGAAGTAGACCTCTGTGAAAGAGGGTGTTTTTCCCTTCTCTGTTGAGAGAAGTAGACCTCTGTGAAAGAGGGTGTTTTTCCTTCTCTGTTGAAAGAAGTAGACCTCTGAGGAAGAGGGTGTTTTTCCTTCTCTGTTGAGAGAAGTAGACCTCTGAGGAAGAGGGTGTTTTCCCTTCTCTGTTGAGAGAAGTAGACCTCTGAGGAAGAGGGTGTTGTACTATTTATCCGGTGACTCGGATGTTATAGTGGAAGGCTCAAGTGTTTTACTTGGGGACTGAATGTAGGTCAGTAACTCGGCCGAACCAGTATAAATCTTGTGTTTATTGTGTTGTGCCTTATTGCCTTATTTTTTATCTTATCGATCTGCATCGTATTTCACTATTCACCCCCCCTCTAGTGGAATTTCATCATTTACTACTGGTTATGTGGATGAATTTCAAACCTAGAACTCGTGAGATTGCCTAGCACTAGTCCTTTGAGAACCACTGCAAGGCTGTCAACTTATCATGCTCAAAGTATAGTTCAAAACACAAGAACAATTAAGTTATGCTGGGAAATTTTAACTGTGATCCTTAAGCTAATATTTTTAATTGATTCAATTGCTAAGCATTACATTCGATAATTCACCAGTTAATTTTTTCTTGAGGTGCAACTGTTTATTTATGTAGCTGTTTGACGGATCTGTTTGAATTTTGCAGCGGAAGGTTTCTTGGTTCATGGCACAACCATCACGACTTAATGAAGCATTTTCTATGGTAAGGCATGTACCTAAGTTTAGATCATCGTTGCTGTCCACAAGTGTTTCTCCTTGGCAAGTGATTGGATTCAGATGAGATACTTGTGATGCAATTCCTATTTGTCACCAGATTACAGATGTTGTTGGCAAGTGCTTCATAATTAGATAGTTAAGAATCAAGATACTTTAATTTGCAAATTGGATATCTATAGTTTTAATGGTCTACTTGTCTATATACATATTAACTTTCATTGTTTCTAAATTTGTCTGTGATTTTGGGTCATAGCATGTATGTTTTTGAGTAACGATTATAATGAATTAAAATAGTACTTTCATTTCATGCCATTGTTGCTTGTTGTTGGTTGTGGGGTTTATTATTCCTTTTAATTGTTTTTGTGCAAGTTGATACCATGCAATTCTTATTGGACATTTCATATCGTGTTCAACCCTAAGTGTGACTCAGTTTGACACAAGACACTAAGGGTCTTTAGTGGAGAATTAGTGGGGAGGGGGTTACGTGAATATGAAGGGTTCACATTCAATATGGCATGTGAAGGGTTAACATACATAAATGCCATGTATGTAACCCACCACACTCCCCCACTATAAATTGAAGCATGGTTGCTTGACAAGAACAACCAAGGAGTGTCCTCTTTTATCATTTTGGGTTCAAGGTCCTGCTCACCATCAACTTGGTGACCTAGGCTCATTATGAGCATCAATAGGCTGAGAAAAATGTCGAGCACCTATGTACGCTAGTTTCATCCATGGTGTCTTTTGTATGTATTCTTACTTTTATATTCTGGTTATGTTTTGAAGAATGCCAACAATGGTATATGGGTTCACACCTCGCAGTCCTATGCATGTGGGTGTTTCAACGTTCTTGCGACACTCGTCGAAATCTCCCATCGCCTGAGCAGGCCGGTCGATGGGTGGTTGTCGTTGTTTCAATTTTAGGTGGGAGGGGTCAACCCCACCTGGATCCACCTTACATTGAAACTGGCAGTGGGTTGTGGTTGTCCACAGCTGGCCACCAGAGGTCATGGACCGGGTTATCTATACATATGACTTGGCGTTTCACGGCTTCGCTCGCCCCGAAGGAGGTCGACGCCCTCCTGCGTTTCGATGTCGTTTATGGCATCTACGAGGATGCGGTCTTCCACCTGCACATGACTTGAACGTCGAAGTTTTTGGGTCTCGACTAGGATGAGAGCCTTTGAGATGGTCGTGCCCCGCCGACATTTCAGGCCCTTGGTTGATCGGTTCAGGGCCGTTTCAGAATATTTTTAGACTAGTTTCAAACTAAGGACCCTGGGTTTTACCTATAAGAGCATGTTTTTGTCATTTTTACATGCTTTATAGGTGTTTATCAAGAAAACATGACTTATGCATGTCTAATACATGCATTTTATGTTATTTAAGTTACGCATAATATTTTAAGCATGAATTATGACTAAATTCATGACATATGTGATGTGTTTTCATCAAAATTTATTTATGCATATAAGTTGAAGCATGAATTTATATTTTTAATGATATAATACATATTTTATTATGAATATACATGTATTATTATGTGTGCATGGACATGATCTATAATACAAATATGTTTACAGTAAAATATCTTAATTAACTGACTCATGCAATCACCAAAGTGATTTGAGTTGTGTTGATTGAGGATTCTTTGGATTGTATTAAGATTCAGTATTATAATTGTGTGCCTTTATGAAACAATGATTCTACCCAATGGTAGGTCATTGTGTTCTAAATTCACACTGGGTGCAATAGTAGATGTGTATACCAACCCATGAAGCATGTTTGTACCCAAAGGTACAGTGATGAATTGTCTTTGGTTACATGATCTGCTAGTTTTACCAATTGAATAGAGGAGATGAAGCAACTATGAGTGTTATAGTTTTCAACAAAGTGGAATGATAATGACCCAATTATGCTTATTCCAAAAAAGGTGAATAATAAGTAATTTCACATTTACCTTTTTCAATATAAATATCATATAAAGTGATTAATCTCTCACTCATACAAAGAATAGAACAACTACTTTGAAGGTTGTCTATGAGAAATAGGAGTGCTTAAATAATCTTAGCACATTGCAAGAGTGATTAAGAATATTCGAGGTGTCATATCTCACTACCGGACAATGAAGGAATTTTTGAAAGCCATTGGGCAGAAATTATTTATTTTATATAAGATTTTATCTCAGGCCATATGGGTTAGAAACTTTATTATGGATTTTGGTATAATGGACTTTATTGGGAGGGCACTAAAGATTTTATGTGATAATGAAGTTATCGTGTCCTTATTGAATAACAACAAGAACTCAACCTTGTGTCAATACACGAAGTTAAAATACTTTGTTGATAAAGAGATGACTGAGAATAATCTAGTATGTATTTATACAATCGGTATGAAGGAAATGACTGTGGATCCCCTTACTAAAGGGTTAGCACTGGGATTATATTCCCAACATGTAAAGGGGATGGGTCTATTTGGTTTCTTCTGATGTATGACAATACATTATGGTTATATGTGATCACATTTGTGAAACTAAATTGATTCTTTATAGCTTTGTGTATTGTTGATTCTGCATAAAGGATATCTCATTTGGGTAGAGAGAATAACAGAATAACAATATTAAAGGATCAATAGAATGGCTTAGAGACCAACCTATTCATAAAGGTAATCTTGACATGCTAAAGCAATGAAAATAAATGATATTGTAGTATATGAAAATATAACATTTTATAAAGAGGTGTTCATCTCCATGACTCATATGATACATTCTTGTGATACTGGATAACATGTGAACCTACATGAAAAAAATTAATTCAAGATAATGGTATAAACCTCGATTTTGTGCCTTTCTGTGTCAATGGGTCAAGTGGGAGAATGTTGAACATTTCAGATCGGGTCCAACCCTAAGTGTGACCTGGTTTGATACAAGATACTAATGAAGGCTTTAGTGGGGCACTAGTAGGGAATTAGTGATGAGGGGGTTACGTAAATGTGAAGGGTTCACATTCAATATGGCATATAAAGGGTTCACATACATGAATGCCATGTATGTAACCCCCCACACTCTCAACCTATAAATTGAGGTATGGTTGTTTGATGAGAACAACCAAGGGGTGTCCTCTTTAATTTCTCATTTTGGGTTTAGGGTCGTGCTCACCATCAACTTGATGGTCTGGGTTCATTGTGGGCATCAATTGGCTGAGGAGAATGCCGAGCACCCGTGTACGCTAGTTTCATCCATGTCGTCTATCGGTATGTATTCCTGCTTTTCCATTTCAGTTCTGTTTTGAAGAATGCCAACAATTCCTTCTAGCTTTGTTGCTTGAAATATGATTGTTATTGACGTTGGAGAGTATTCTTGTCTTCAATATGTAATTGGATATAAATTATTTTTCTCCTAGTTTCATGTTTGTGAAAGGGAAGGACTCAAATATGTGTTTAGGGAATAATATGTGAAATTCTTTTTTAGAAGATAACGGGATGAATTTCGTGCATCAAAAACTCCTATATTGCTTTTATTTAAAAAAAAATTGTTTTTACTAGCGTAAAAACTGTGCCAAAAAAAAGTTCTTCATTATGTTTTTTACTGGCGCATGAAATGCATCAATTAACATTTTTTACCAGAGCAGTTTTGTGCCAGTAAAAGATCCTTTTGTTTTTTGAAATATCTTTACTTAGGCAATATTATGCCAGTAAAGATTTTTTATCAGCGCAATTTTGCGCCAATAAAAGTCCCATTTTTTGAAATATTGTTACTGGCGCATAACTCTGCCAGTATTAAATTTTTTTTGGCATAAATTTGTGCCAGTGAAAACCATATTTACTGGCAAGGTAAGGTTGCGCTAGTAAATGCATTAACAATGATACTTTTATTGGGGTTGTTTTTGGTAGACTTCTTATGCTAGTAAAGGTTTTCACTAGCGCTATTAGTGTATCAATAAAAATAGTTTTTCTTGTAGTGAATATTTTATTTTTGATGGGATAATTCTAACTTTGGTAGGAAAAAGTCTCATGGGGCTTCCTCACTCCTGTACATCAGCTATCAGGACCAATGTTGTTGCATATCAGCTTGTATCAGCAGAAAATCGATATGCTTTACTCTTGAATCTGCTATTTTTAATAAATATAAAAAATACTAACAATTGTTTTTAATATTATTTTAATGGCTTTAACACGTGTTATGTTCTAATTGACATATAATATTTTTTAATTATTTTTTGGCAGATTTGATTCACTTCAGTATCGGTATAGGCACATCCGCCTGAATCATTGGCCAAACGATACAGGGTCGATACCGCTACTGACAACATTGATCAGGACCAATACATGGATGAACTTTCAAATAAGAATATAGTTCAGCTTCTTCATATTTTCAAGAATAGCCTATAAAAAGAGATGGAATTATTTTAGAAAAACAAGCTTTTCAATGGAGCAAGGAACATAAGCGCACAAGCACATGTTGTCACTTTCAAACTTATAATTTCAGAATAAACAAATTACATGATAATAATGGTACAAATACAGTAAAATCACTACCAAGACCAACATAACACACTAGAGATATATAGCAACAATAATGGCTGCCCTCTGGCACCCGACTATCTTCTATGCATCATCGAGGCCATCGATATATCACTTATTCATCGAAGCAGGTTATATGTTCCCCCCCCCCCAAGATGCAGGTGCATGTTCAGGGTTCTAAATAAGCACCATATATATAAGCATATGAGGCTTGTATCCCTATGTGTGTCGGCATCACTTAGCATCAGAGTCTGGTGTGGTTGCAAAGACTTAAGTACCCTTTTTCACCATTCCTGCCATGAAACGACGGTTCAAGAAAAGGACAAAAATATCCTCCATCCAGAAAAGAGTGGATGATCTTAACTCTTTAAAGTCCAAATGTTTCATTTTTTCCCTAAGCAGTAAACTCCTTTGATGATGCACCATCTGCTATAACAGGAGTTCCCTTTAACGATGCACCCTTTGCCATCGTATGCTGCCACCGGAGCACTCTTTGTTGTCGTCTACTGTCACTGGAGCACCCTTTTCCATCGTTTGCTACCCCTAGAGCACCCTTTACCGTCGTCTGCGTAATGGGAGCATCGTTGCCACCATCGACTACATCTACCTTCTGTGTGTTTCTCCTCCATTGTCGAATTACCAAAACTCCTGTCATGTCGGTGAGTTTCGTGTAAGGTTTCGTTATGTAAACAAATTGATTTATAAATCTGAATGTTAAATCTTACGACTAGTTGTACTATTCATTCTAAATAACACCTATTTTCATACTGAAACAAATTGATTTGTACCTATCCACCTTCTATGCATCGAAAAATAGTTAGCACGATTTGTTCTTATAAAGGCCAAACATTACAACGATATGTACTTATGAAGGCTAAATTTCTACAATGATTTGTATGTTTGAATGTAGCAATGATTTATACATTTCATGCAATAGCAATTTGTACGTTCGATGCAACAACCATTTATATGTTTGAAGCAATAGTGATGTGTATTTATGATTTATGAAGTTACCACGAATTGTACTTAAGTTTGCTAAATCGTAAAATGATGTTTACTTATGAAGCCCAAACGTTACAACGATATGTACTTATGAACGGTGCGATTTCTACAACAATTTATACATTTGAAACATGAACAATTTATACATTTAAATCAGTAGTGATTTATATGTTTGAAACAACAACAATTTATACGTTTGATGCAGTAGCGATGTGTATTTATAAAATTACCTCAATTTGTACTTAAGTTTGCTAAATCTTACAATGATGTTTACTTATGAAGCCAAATATTGCAATGATTTGTAATGTTGGTGATTGTGTAACAAATATGATAATTTATAATAATATATACTTGGGGAGGCGGTTGTAACATATAATGATGCGGTTAAATTTATGTGTTGTGCAGGTTAGAAATGACTAAAATTCATAAGATAAGAAATCCCCATCGTTCGAGGGGATGACTACTGAAGAAATTATCCGCTAGTCCGATATATATGAGTGTTATGAAATGTACCAAAATATATTAAAGATTGAGAATGATAAAGACAGGGACAAAGCATTAGAATTTTATAATGCTGAGCCTCATCCATCAGATATTGAAGATGAAGATCAAAGGAAGAAGGATGAGGAAGAACTAAAGATGAAGAAGAAGAAGAAGAACGATGTCGAAGAGAAGGAAAAGCAAAATAAGAAGGAGGACAAAGAAAAGGCAAATGAAGAAGGAGGAGGAGAGGGAAAGGCAAAGGAAGAATACGGAGAAGGAGGAAGAGAAGGAAAGACAATTGAAGAAAAAGAAGGAGAAGGAGGAGGAGGGGGAGGAAGAGAGGGAAAGGCAAAGAAAGAATATGGAGAAGGAGGAAGAGAAGGAAAGACAATTGAAGAAGGAGGAGAAGGAGAGGGAAAGGCAAAGAAAGAATAAGGAGGAGGAAGAGAAGGAAAGGCAAAGAAAGAATAAGGAGAAGGAGGAAGAGAAGGAAAGGCAAAGAAAGAAGCATCAGGATAAGAAAGAGAAGGAAAGGCAAAGGAAGGAGGATGAGGATGAGGAAGAGAATGAAAGGGAAAGGAAGGAGAAAGAGGACGAGGAAGAGAAGGAAAGGCAAAGGAAGGAGAAGGAGGATGAGGATGAGGAAGAAAATGAAAGGCAAAGGAAGGAGAAAGAGGACGAGGAAGAGAAGTAAAGGAAAAGGAAGGAGAAGAAGGACGAAGAAGATAAGAAAAGGAAAAGGAAAAAGCAGGAGGATGAAGAGAAGGAAAGGAAAAGGAAGGAAGAAATACAAAAGCAGAGGAGGGAGGCGAAGGAGCGAAGGAAGAAGTAGAAAAGCAGAGAAGGGAGGCGATGGAGCGAAGGAGCAACAAGAAAGGTAGAGGAGGAGAGTAGGAGGAGAGAATGAATGGAGAACAAGAAACACCATCTAGGGAAGAGGAGGAGCGAATGATAGAGCAACAAGAAAGGCAGAGGAGGGAGGGAGGGGATGAATAGGAGAAAAGTGTGACCAAGGTACGTAAATCGCTCATGTCTGTCATGATTTACTATGATAATGATTATTATATATAGCGATTACTATGATAGTGATTACTATGTATAGCGATTACTATGATACTAATTACTATGTATAGCGATTACTGTGATAGCGATAACTATGTATAGCGATTACTGTGACCTATGCATAGCAATTACCGTAATAGCGATTAGTACATATAGCGATTACGTAACGATTTACTATGATAGATATTATTATGTATAGTGATTACTATGTATAACGATTACTATGATAGCGATTATTGTGACCTATGTATAGCGATTACCGTAATAGTGATTAGTATGTTTATCGATTACTTTGACATCGATTATTATGTATATGATTACAGTGATAGCGAGTGTACAACGATTATTATATATAACAATTACTATGTACAACAACGTGTAGAAGTACAAATGAGACTAATTATGATTTGATATGAATAATATGTTATTTTGTGTTACAAGGAGGTTAGAAGAGAAGTAGAGCACCTGGTGAAAAGTTCAAAGGGCGGTGTCAGTGACCTGTAGTTCTGTCATGGTATGGACAACTGAGTGAATATCAGAATGACTAATTATAAAATATGCACTTTGGCGGCCTTCTAGACCAACATTATTTTGAAACATGCTAGAGCACCATGACCCACCTGGTCAATAAGTAGAATCATAAGACGAATACATTCCAGTTTGATTATTTTGAGATCACCATGACCCTAGAAAATATGGCGTGGATTACGAGTCTTAAGTGCCATGGAAGTGTTGTCCTAGCACGGGATTCAAACTATAATATAAGGGACAAGTGCACAACCCTTTTGGGAATGTCGATGGAGGACTAGGGTCAATGTATTTCTGGTGGAAGCAATTCCACATCGATGAAAGTTTCTTCTTTCTATAATAAATGGGAAGGTCGGTCTGCTACATGGGCATCTGAAAGTGCTGGCCAAGAGTTGTGTGACTTCCTTCTTTATTTTTTTGGACTTACTTTATTTTCGGATTTGTCTGATTCGATATTAAGTTACTTGTGGTTGCAGTTCTTGGAAGACTTAGATGAAGTCGATAACTATGCATGGGGTGCTGCTATGCTCATACACTTGTACAATCAACTTTATTGTGCAAGTAAGGGTACAAAAACTGTCGAAGGGTTTTGGCCATTTATCCAGGTAATTATTTATTACATATTTACTAGTTGTAGACTAAGATCCTTGAAGGTTATAGTTTTATTAATATATTATTTTTTTAGGCCTGGATGTGACAGCATATTCTCACCTTGCGTCCTTAGTGTGGTCGTGCGATTTGTGGTTTTTTCAAGATCGGTCGGTGGGCTACAATAAATGTCAAGGAGGATAATGCTAAGTTTATTTTAGATGGTTTGCAATTAAATGAGGTAAATGATTTGAAATCGTTTTAGCATTTATCATTCATTAGTATAAATTGTTGAAATATTTAGCATTCTTAAGTGATCATCGCTGCAGGATTTTGTCTTCATTAGTACAAATCGTTATCGCATTAACATTTAGCATTCATTAATATAAATCGTTCTAATGTTTAACATTCTTAAGTAATGATCGTTACAAGATTTTGTATTCCTTAGTAAAAATCGTTATGGCTTTAACATTTAACTTTCATTAGTATAAATCGTTGTAATGTTTAGCTTCCTTAAGTAATCATCGCTGCAGGATTTTGTCTTCGTTATTACAAATCGTTATCACATTAGCATTTAACATTCATTAGTATAAATCGTTCTAATGTTTAACATTCTTAAGTAATGATCGTTGCAGGATTTTGTATTTCTTAGTACAAATCATTATCGCTTTAACATTTAACTTTCATTGGTATAAATCGTTCTAATGTTTAACATTCTTAAGTAATGATCATTGTAGGATTTTGTATTCTGATCATGCATATATTTTAGGGTTATTTCATATAAAAAATATGCATGATTTCATAAAAAATTGATTTAAAACCCAATTTTATGCTGGTTTTGAGTGAATGAGCTAAAATGAATTAAAAAGAGAAAATGCTTGAAAATTAGTGTTATTTTGCAATTTAATGAATATTTTAATGTTTGTCATTGTGAGTTCCTAAAAAAATAAAATAAAAATTAGAGTTGAGAATATAGTTAGTTAGTTTTAAAAAAAAAATTATAAAATAAGTTGAAATGAGGTTTAGTGTAAATATTTTTAAGAAATAGTCTTTTGTTTAGTTGAGTTTTGAGGTTTTTAGCAAATAAAATTCTTTAAAACAGTTTTTAGATTTTTTGAGAATAATAAAACAAACTGGTTTACACGGTTTGAGTGTTTTGAAGAAAT
Organism: Nuphar pumila; assembly: GCF_984573655.1. Classification (NCBI taxonomy): domain Eukaryota; kingdom Viridiplantae; phylum Streptophyta; class Magnoliopsida; order Nymphaeales; family Nymphaeaceae; genus Nuphar; species Nuphar pumila. Next base: position 57,877,610 of record NC_143253.1, on the reverse strand, counting down.
TGTTACAAACCGGTTTGTGATTTTGAAAACTAAAAAAAAAAAATCTGTTGCAAACCGGTTGAACCGGTTTGGAGTTTTTTTAAATTGAAAAACAAACAGCAACAAACCGGTTCAAACCGGTTTGCTTGTTGTTAAAAACCCAACGGAGGGGAAATTTTCCCCCGTCTTCATCTTTTGCGCCAGAGCCCTCTCCTCTAACCCCTCTTTTCCCTCCACCTTGTTTTCTTACCTCCTTCTTCCCCTTCTCCCTTGATCTCTCTTCTTCCCTGTTTCCGGTGGAGGTGCTTCTTCAACAGCGATGGCGTTGACGGTGGAGGCCAGCTTCTTTCCTAACCCCTCTGGTAAGTTTTGATTCTTTTTCTTCTTCTTCTTCTTCTTCTACTTCTTCTTCTTCTTCTTCGGTTTAATTTTTTCTGAATCATAATGTTTGAATTTCAAATTGGAAAATAAAAAAGCAAAAAAAAAACAAGAAACATAAAACGAAAAAAAAAATTCTGTGAAGAACTCCGGTGATTGACAAGTATTCTGCTGGAATGCTGTTCTGATGAATAAATCTTGATGATCTGATCAAATTCTTGATTCAGATTTAGTGAATTTGTTTCTTGTTATCAGAAAATAAAAAAAAAATCTGTTCTAAGCATTATCGATCATCTGGATCGATATTTGCATTTTCCGGTGAAAGATAAGTTCTGGAATTCTGATCACCGTGCGGTTGTTGTTTTCCGGTGAGTAAATCTTGGATAATGAAAATCTGGATTGATCAACTGAATGATGTTTAAGAAATTTCAGTATGAGTGAGCATTGTTTGATCAACTGAAGAAATCAGATTGAGATATTTCCAAGTGATTAAAATGCAAATCGATATGTTTGTTTCTAATTTTTTATTATCGTATTTTCTTTTTCCGGCATCTCTGTTTTTTTCCGGTAATAGATCATCTGATCTTTCTGGTGAATTGAAGTTGTTTTTGAGCTTTAAATTTACAGTGATTTCCTGCAACTGTTGCATCTCCAGTGTTTATCTACATTACATATGCATTCGATCAAACTGAAATTGATCGCATGAGTGAATCCAGGCATCCATTGGAGTTGTTGAGTATTTGAATTGACTGTATTTCACTAATATGCAGAAATGTTGTTCAGCAATGTAAAATTCTGTTCAATTTGAAACTATTCAAAGCTGAACTATGATTTTCTTAAAGTGTCTGATAGAAGCTGGCGATTGATTAATTGAACTCAATCCGTTATTCAAAGTTTAATAGCTGTTACTGTTCATTTTCCGATTGTTTGCATTCTTTGTTTTCAATGTTTTTTTTTATGATTCATATCTTTTTCAAATTACTTAGTTCAATCATTTTCCTTGTTTAGTATTTTTTCATTTGTTGTTGAATTTCAATATTTTGTTCCTGTTTCAATAACTGTTTTGCTTTTCCTTATATAAATCTCTTATTTTGTCCATTCCTTGTTTTTGGTTCGACATTAGTTAATTGAATATTAGTTATTTGTTAGATGTTAGTAAATAATTAGCTAGATATAATTAGTTGTTGTTAAGTGCTTTGCTAGTAGATTAAGTAGTTACTTGTTTAGCATTTCTTAGTGAATTGTGATTTCATTAGATCATTTAGCAAGTATATTTCTATTTCTGGTACTGCTCGTGTCCTTTTGACTTGTGCAGGATTGCACGATATTGGAGCAAAAGAGACTACGTGACACGAAGTACGAAGATAGAAGATTTTACTTTTCAGTTTAGACTTAGAATTTTAATTGGGTTTGTAAATATTGCACTTTACGCCCTCTGCGAAGGGTATTCATTTGTTGTAATAGCTAGTTGTTTTTACTTTTCTTAGAACAGTTTACATTTCAATAATTCAGCAATAAAGAATAGTTAGAATTGTGTGCTTGAATACAAAATATTCTCATTCCCTGAGTTCGACTCGGTCTCATCCACTAGTGAGAACCAGTTTTTATTATTTGATGTCTGGTTTTCACATGTTTTTCATATAAAAATCTTTTCAAAATTACAACGATTTAAAAGAAGACATCATATTCCTTAGTACAAATCGTTATCGCTTTAGTATTTAACTTTCATTAGTGTAAATCGTTGTAATGTTTATCATTCTTAAATAATGATCGTTGTAGGATTTTGTCTTTGTTAGTACAAAGCGTTATCGCTTTAGCATTTAACATTCATTATTGTAAATCGTTGTAATATTTAGCATTCATTAGTGTAAATCATTTTAATACAAAGCACTCATTAGTAACAATTATTGTAATATATTTAGCACTCATTATTATAAATCATTTTAATATTTAGCATTCATTAGCATGAATAATTATGTCTATACTTAAACCACAATCTCCAATATACAGGTTGTGTGGAGACCGTATGGAGATGGGGAGGACAAGGACAAAGAGTTTGTTGCTGAGGCTGCGAGACTGTCTGGCTGCGATATTTGGTTGTTTAGCAAATCTGAAGTCGAGTTACAGCATGGTAGTCGAGTTCTCCTACAAGCTGGATTGGGACAGTCGACCCCAAAGCAGCCTGTGATAGTGAGAATAAAGATGAATAGTGGTGGGTGTTAAAATATGAAGATCTCCACATTCACCTGTGCAGGAAAGAAGAAACAAAAATTGGAGAAGAGGCTGCAAAAACACGTTAAAAGGTTCCAGCGTATTTTCATTGTATTAGGGATTGAGTATATAACTAATACATAATTTTAGGGTACAAAACTACACTCTAACAATATACATAATTACAACACACTTTCATCATTTGGATCTTGATATGATCCAGTACAAAAATCGGGTCTGGTCATGCACAGACCCGACTTGGGTCCGGTCATGCACAGACCCGACTTGGGTCCAAGACCCAAAAACGACTTCTTTTTAACCTCCCTCAAGTTGTGCATGGTCCTGGACCATGAACAACTTGCCCTTTAGAAACCAGAATTTGTCTTTTGTAAGTCCTTTGGTGAATATATCTGCAACTTGCTCTTCAGTTCGCACAAACATAGGCTCAATCTCCTTTTTGTCAACCTTTTTCCTAACGAAATGTTGATCTATCTCAATATGATTTGCTCGACTATGATAGATGGGGTTAAAGGACATATTGATGGCACTTTGATTATCACACAACAGAAGTGATCTAACAATTGGTTCTCCCATCTCTGTTAGGAGATGTCTTATCCATGTAGCTTCAGCAGTGGTATTCAGCATCTGTACTCGACCTAGCAACCACCTTTTGCTTTCTACTACTCCAAGAGACCATGTTTGATCCAATGAAACTACAATAACCAGATATTGACCGTCGTTCATTTGGGTCACCCGCCCAATCAGCATCAACATAGATAATGATTTTATGGCCACCTTTATTTAATTCACTTTTCTTGTACACCAGCCCATCACCAACTGTACCCTTTAGATAACGAAGTATTCGCTTAACTACCTCCATGTGCGGTGTATGAGGTTCATGCATAAACTGAGATACTTGATTTACCGAATAGACTATGTCTGGTCTAGTAAAAGTCAGGTATTGTAACATGCCCACTATGCTATGATATCTAGTGGGATCTTCATATAAATCCCCTTCTTTAGAACCCAATTTCTGATGGACGATGCTTGGAGTTGCCAATGGCTTACAATCTTTCATGCTTGCCCTACTAAGAATATCCATTGTGTATTTGTGTTGAGTAAGAGTAAGTGCATCACATGTTTTATCAACTTCCACCCCAAGAAAATATTGCAGATCACCCAGATCTTTCATTTTGAATCTCTAATTTAATAGCTTCTTTACTTCCTTAACATGACTTCTGTAGTTCTCTGTGATAATAATATCATCGACGTATATTAACAGAAGAGTGGTCACATCTTGTTCATTGTAGATGAATAATGAGTGATCTAGAAGAGACCGAGAGAAACCGTGATTCTGTATTTCCAACGAAAAACTCTCGAACCAGGACCGAGAAGCTTGTTTTAATCCATAGAGAGCTCTTTTCAACTTGCATACATAGTGATTGGCATCTTATTCTGCATACCTGGTGGGTTGTTCCATATAGACTTCCTCTTTTAGGTCCCCATGTAAAAAGGTATTTTTTACATCTAACTAGCTCAACGTCCATCCATGTTCAATGGCTACACTACAAGAAAAATGGCCATTAGCGACGGAAGTTTACGATGGATTTTTTCCGTCGCAACTTTGCGGTGGATTAACGAGAGAAACAAATCCGTCGCTAAAAATCATAATATTTACGAAAATAGCGATGGAAAAACTTTCATCGCCAAATCCATCGCTAATTAGCGACGTCAGGTTTTTGTCACAATACCCGCGACAATTAGCGATGGATTTGGCGATGATGGTTTTTTCGTCGCTACGTAGCGACGACGTTAGCGATAAAAATATTTTGTCGCGAACTGGTCATGTAAATTTGCGACGGCGTTGTGATGGAACTAGGTCATCGCCAAATCCGTCGCTAAGTTTCTCGTAAATCCCTAATCAGAACCCTTCTTTCTCTTTCCTGTTTCGTCTCTCCCGCCCGACGCACTCCCCTGGTTGTCGCCCTCTCCCACCCGACGCACTCCCCGGCCCGCCGCCTGTCGCTCCCTGGTCCGCCGCCCATCCCTCCCACGGCCCATCGCCCCCCGTCACTCCCCCGACCCCTTGCCCCCCGTTCCGCCACCCGTTGTTCGACGTCTCCTAGGTAAGTGGGTCATTTTTTTTTTTTGGCAGGGGGTCGCCCCCCCCTGCCTCGTTCTTTTTTTCCGGCAGGAGGGTGCCTGCCTCATTTTTTTTCCCGGCAGGGGGGGTTGCCCCCCTGCCTCTTTTTTTTTTCCGGCAGGAAGGGGAAACCCCCTGCCTCATTTTTTTTTCCGGTAGGGGGTCGCCCCCCTGCCTCATTTTTTTATTCAGGCAGGGGGTCGGCCCCCTTGCCTCATTTTTTTTTCTGGCAAGGGGGGAGGGGGACCCTGCCTCATTTTTTTTCTGGCAGGGGGTCACCCCCTGCCTCATTTTTTTATTCGGGCAGGGGGTCGCCCCCCTACTTTTCCATTAGCAAAGGGTCGCCCCCCTGCCTCTTTTTTTTTCCGGCAGGGGGTCGCCCCCCTGCCTCTTTTTTTTTCCGGCAGGGGGTCGCCCCCCTTGCCTCATTTTTTTAATTGGGCAGTGGGTCGCCCCCCTTGCCTCATTTTTTTATTTGGGCAAGGGGTCGCCCCTCTGCTTTTCCGGTAGGGGGTCGCCCCCTGTCTCTCTTTTTTTTCGGGCAGAGGAGTGACACCCTGCCTCATTTTTTTTCGGCAGGGGGTCGCCCCTTCTGCCTCATTTTTTTTTTCGATAGGGTGGGCGACGGGTCGAGGGGCGCTCGACGATCGCCGGGTTCCTGAACCATGGCATCAACCTGTGCCTGTCGCTCCGGGGGACAATCACTGCCTCCAGAGACCTCGTGTCGTTGTTGTACATCGCTGGCCTACTGACTGGCCGGCCGAACTCAAAAACCTGTTGGGCCGAACGGAGAGGTGGTCGACGTCTGGGAGGCGTTCCGCCTTGCTGGAATCTCGTCCAACTTCGATATTTATTTTATTTTTTTTCCTCTCGGCAGAGGGTGACTTCATTTTAACACAGTGTCTCTTGCAGATTTCTTAATGGATCCCGCTTGTGCCCTGCCACCCGTGGTAAGTAAGTGACAAAAACAATGTAAATCGGGTAAATACCCATGGTGAGTAAGTGATACAAGCGCATCACATGTTATTTAATTTATTGGATGCAACACTTTACTATTCACATATTCACTTAGTTGTTGATATCTAGGACTGCTTTGTTGGAGTTTGGAGATCATGCTGAGCATGATTTTAATGTATGAGAATAGAAGTGTTCTTATTTTTGGAGTACGGATTCCATGCTAGGCATGGTCGTAGTTAGCAGAATATTGGAGTGTGTTTGCTGCAGGTACATGTTTGACATTTTTTTGATATGAATGTTTTCAATGTATTGCAATGTTTGATGTGATTGTATCCATGCTTGCATGTAGTTACTTTCAATTTGATTATGACTTACATGTGAAATGTATAATGAAAGCATGCTTCAAATGAATGTATCGTGTTATGAATAGTTTGCACATGAAAATATTAAGTTATCAATGCATGCATCATAATTCTTGTGATTGTATGACATCATATATTGCATGATAAATTTGATATTTTCTTCATCATAACATCCTGATGATTATCTTTTAACTGGTTAGGATACTATTCATAACATCATATGACAAAATGACTGCAAACCGTGAATGAATGTACCGTAGGATAGTTGACAATGAGTTATCGCATGAATATATGGATGGTGTTGAAAGTTTTATTGAATTTGCAATGGCAAGTGTCAGTACAGTGGATCCCATAGGTCGGATTAGGTGTCCCTACAAGATTTGTAAGAACAATCGATTTGTAGAACCTCATAGCGTTAGACATCACCTATACAGGAAGGGTTTTGTGAGTGATTATCAGAATTGGATGTTTCATGGTGAAGAATTTAGAAACAATTTTGATGCACAGGTGAATGTGGTGCACGATAATCCATATATGGATTTGATATTTGATGTCGCAGGAACAGAACTAGGTTCTGCTATAGGTCCTAGTGATATAACAACTGCAGTAGATGAAGAATCACCAAACGCTGCAGCTAGTAGATTTTATGATTTACTTAGAGATGTTGATGAGCTACTTTGGAAAGGTTGCGAGAGTCACACTATCTTGTCTGCAGTTCTTCAACTAATGAACATGAAGTCTGAGTATAATTTGAGTCAATCATGTTTTGACCGTTTGTGCATGATTGTGAAGAGTATGTTACCCAAAGATGAGAAATTGCCATAAAATTTCTATCGTGCGAAGGTTATGGTCAACGCTCTAGGTATGGGGTATAACACTACAAGAAAAACGCCAAGTAACGGTGGACGATATCCGTCGCTAATCCATCGCTAAACTGTTTAGCGACAGATTAGCAATGAATATCGTCCATCGCATAATTCTAGTCGCTAAATTCTGATGGAATTTATTTGTCGTCAGTTCGTTGCTAATTAGCGACGGATTTGCGATGACTTATTTTTGTTGCAATTCTGTCGCTAATTAGCGACAGATTTGTGACAGAGTATATCCGAATAAATTCTACCACTAACTTTTCATCGGCCAAGTTTGCGACGGTTGTGCGACGGAATACAATCCATTGCAAAACGTATAATCCCTAAATATTAGCGACGGATAATAGCCGTCGCTAATCCGTCGCAAAATTTAAAAAAAAAATTAAAAGAGCCCCGAGGCGTGCCTCATGTGCCTTTCCCAGGGGCAATGAAATTTCTCTTCATTATTGGTCTTGAGGTCAACCACTTTTCCAGAGGCAGAGTTCTACTTTTCCACTTGCAAATATGCCCGATAAATTAGCATTGAGAAGATGATACCATATGTTAGCAGTACATGTGGGCTTCCATTCCTTTACAATAGCTACTAAATGAAGAAAATTTATTTTTTTAATTTCATTTCAATATTGTGCACTGCAAATGTCATTGCACAGAGTTTTTTTAAAGACAACCTGAATGTGTCGACAAGGTCACATATACAATCTTCAAAATGAATAACATCAGACCCACTTGTTCTCGCTTCTTCAATTCTGAAGTGTTTAAGCATATAGCAAATCCATCCTTCGTCATTTGAACTGGGCAATCAAGGACATCAGCTCCATCTTCCACAGCTTGTTGATAAGCCAGATCAGTGCAACCAGCATATATTCCACTCGACCCCAAAAATGAGATGACCAAAGGCTTTGCTGAAGCGCCCAAGGATAACATAAAACTAAATCATGAGAAAGCAAAATAGTGCCAAAATCTCTACAAAAGATCTAACAGAAACTAAGCCTGAGATAGAATAAAAAAGTAGTTGCGCACTAAGAATATGGAATGGGAAAGCCTACCTTGGCCAGAGGTACGATTTGTTACCTGACTGAAGCAATCTGAAACATCAAATTTAAAATATAAGATTGCAATGAGGCTACATGTCATAAAAGAAGAGAAAGCTATGATTAATATCTCAAAAATGAAATATTTTTGTCTTCCACTCTTAAATAACATGTAACAGATTATATACATTCTTATGAAAAAATATGACCGAAAGAGTCAACAGAGTAAGTCCAATGCACAATCACCTACATAGATTAGGTTCTACTAGAAATATCTTTTTATGCCTGATTCTGTTTGATGTTGGCAAGCACAACCAAGCATTTAACAACACTTTCAAAACTAATAGGAACTGCTCATGAAGGCCTCCTAATAGGATATAAATTTGCTAGTCTTTTGTACCTGCAATCTAGTAGAAAACAACACATTTGTCAATTTGTTCCACTCCTACAGATCTAACCTTATAAATGTGATATATACAGTTTCTTTAGTAGAAAACATGCTTTGAGTTGTGTCTGCAACATGAGTTGGCTTTCCAAGGGCTTCAGAAATCAACCGCAATGTACCAAAATTTCATGACAATCATATATTTTGAGAAAAGATCCAAAGTGTGATCATCTCATACCACAATTAACTTTCCAATACAGACAGTATACAACTATACATTTGTTTCCAAAGTGTGCTTTAAAAAATTACAACAAATTTTTTCGGGGGATGATAAAATTTAGATTAAAAAGTAAGAAAAGGACCAACCATAGTCATCCTGGATCATTTGCTTGTTTTGCTTCTTTCTCCACCAAGCTACAAAAGCTAAAACAAGGAGGGCATCTGAAGTGCAGCCAAGAGCAACTCCAAATGCAACAGCAACTTTATGGCCCTTTTGTTTTCCTGAATAAAAAAAGAATGACAAAAAGGCAACAAACAGATCTTTAGATACCAAAATGCTAAATTGTAGAAAGTCCTGTTGAAACATACAGTGACAAAAGGAAGAAGAAGAAATAGTGGATGGAGAGAAAGAAACGTACCAGGTGATGCATTTGGAGGGGAAGAAAGAACAGTTGACTGAGTTGTGGAACAATCTTGTGTAGAACCGCTCCTGCATTTTAGAAGATTGCCTTCAATACTAACATCAGATAAAATACAACCCACATAAGAAAAAACAACAATATGAAAAGAACATAACAAAGGATGCCATAAAACATTTTTACTTGAATGTTCTAGCAGGAACTTTGGGCACGGGTCCACTCAAATTGTTGAAAGACAAGTCCCTGTAACATCATGGCATCTAAAAGTCATTAAACATCACCATATCTAGAAACATCTTAGGAATTTAGCACTTCAACTTCTCAGTGAAAAATAAATGGGAGACTAAACTTACAGAAAAATAAGTTGTGGGATTTTAGCAAGAGAAACGGGAAAACCTCCACAAAGACTATTATTGTTTAACCTTCTGCATGCACTCAACCATGACCATGTTATTTACCTCAAGAAAAATAAGACCATACATTACAAGTGAAGAAAGAGAAGGAAAAACAGAAAACACACACACAGTGAAAACTTAAAAAAGGATAAAAGCTCACAAATATTGAAGACTGGTGAGCTTACCAAGGCTATCAGGGAGAGGTCTAGAAAATTTGTTATTAGAAAGATCAAGTGTCTTTAATTTTGAAAGTTTCCTGTAAACATCCCAAATTTTCACTCACCTCCCCGACATTTCCACCAAGCATCATCATTCAACCTTTTGAAATCGCCGGAGGACAAAATGGTCATTTTTTGAGCCCGGACCTTGAAAAAGTCCAAATTCCATCTGCAACTCTCAAAATTTCTCTATTTTTAGCTCAGATGTTCAAAATTTTATTCCTGACAAGAGACAGGAATCTCCAAGTCTTGGTTCAAGATTATATTGCATAAGACATGACATTGCATATTATTGCATGAGCATCTCGTATCACTGCACTGCACAACATGTCATTTCGAGGTCCAAAACTCTTGATTTCAAAATTTTCAATCCAGATTAGAATTTCAACTATTTTTAAAATCGATTTCAAAACCCTGGGTCTTCAAAATTATCAATTCTTCCCATTTTACCCCCAAGACTCTAAATTTCCAAATATTTTCTCAGGAAAATGATCTGGATAGTTTTTAATATGGATTTCAGCCACCTTATCTCAGATTTTGCCCTTTTGACAATTTCAAATATCTTCCTTTTACAAAATTGCCCTACAGAGGCCAACTCTTTCCAAAAATTCCTGTTTTACCAATTAGCCCAGATTTTATGAAAATTCCAAAAAAAAGGTTGTTGTCTTGTTCTTATTTCAATAAAGAAGCAATGTGGGACCCACACTGAGATGGCGTCACACAGGCTTTTCTTTTGAAAAACCTGAATTTTGAAAAACCCAAAAAAATAGGAGCCTTGTCCCCTGGATTGGCGCCACTTGTCTTTTCTCTCTCCTCCTATTTATTTGCCAAGTGTCAGTGTGGGGGTACCTTAAGAAGCCGCCACATGTCATTAGACACCCTCTTCATTCCATGCCATGTGTCAGTGTCCACCATCTTCACCTTGCGCCATGTGTCATTCCATAGATCACCCTGAGAGGCCAAGTGTCATGTGTTGTCCTGTCCAGAAAAAGTAAAGCTTGTCTCCTCTGAGGTGGCGCCATTTGAAGTGTGTCTCCTGCAGAGGACACATGTCAACTTCTCCCTCTTTCAGAAAAGTAGACCTGACACATGTCTCTCCCTACTTTTTTTAGAAAAGTAGGAGACATGTGTCACTCTTAGCTTCCTCCAGAAAAAGTAGAGTTGTCTCCTTCTGAGGTGGCGCCATCTGAGGTATTCTCTCCTGCAGCAGGTGACACGTGTCATTCTCTGCTCTTCTCAGAAAAAGCAGACTGACACATGTCATTCTCTGCTCTTCTCAGAAAAAGCAAATGACACATGTCATTTCCTGCTGTCTTCAGAAAAAGCTAGAATTCAAATATTCAAATCCTTCTAGAGGTGGCGCAAATCCTGAGCTCCACCTTTTCTATTCTGTCTGAGATGGTGCCACATGGCTTGGACCTCCTTCTCTTCCCTCTGCCATGTGTCATTCTCTGCTTCTTTCAGAAAAAGCAGATGACACATGTCTTCTCCTACTTTTTTTCAGAAAAGTAGATGACACATGTCATTTCTAGCTTCCTTCAGAAAAAGTAGAAGACAAGTGTCACTCTTGGCTTTCTTCAGGAAAAGCAACCATTCAAAAATCTTCAGACAAGGCCTAGGTGGCGCAAATCCTGAACTCTACTTTTTCCATCTGGTCTGAGATGGTGCCACATGTTACTTACTCCTCCCTCCTGCCACATGGCATTGTAGGAGCCACTCTGAGGAACTGCCACATGTCCATCCTCCATTCCTCCAGAGCCAACCCCCATTTGAAATTCAAATCTCCTTCTGAGGTGGCGCCATTTGAGAAAGCACCTCCAGACAGCTGACACTTGTCTGCCACATGTTCAAACCTCCCTGCATCAGAAAAAGTAGAAAAGCCCCCTTCTGAGGTGGCGTATTCTGCTTCTTCCAGTCCTGTTCTTCTGCCACATGGCAGTGTGGAACCACCCTAAGGTGGCGCCACATGTCAGCCTCTCCTTTCCTGCAGAAAAAGTAGAATTTGAATTCCTCTGAGGTGGCACAGTCTGCTTCTTCCACTCCGATCCTTCTGACATGTGTCAAGAGCTTCCAGAGGTAGCACCACATGGCATGCTCCTACTGTTTCCAACTTTACACCTCAAACCTCCTTTTGAGGTGGCGCCATTCCAGAGCCCCACTTGGCTTCACTTCTTTTATTTATTTTATTTTTTTATAAAACTAGCCCCCTGAGGTGGCGCCATTTGAGAAGCTTCAGAAAAGCCAAATTTTGAATTTCAAACTCCCAGATAGCACCCCTTGAGGTGGCGCAATTTTGGAGCCTCCTGTAGAGAAAATCAAGCAGACCCCAAATTTTGAAAATTTTCAAATTCTGCTGAGGTGTCTCACCCACACAATTTCCCATTTTATTTTCTCAAAAAAGTCAAAATAGCACCCTTGAGATGGCGCCACATGGAGGGCTCAGATTGAGTCTGTTTGAAATTCAAAATTTTCAGAAAAATTCTATAAAAACAAGGCTCCACGCCCACCCTAGGGGAGCTTCTTTTGGACTTTGAAATTCAACCTAGATTTTCTTCATAACATGATTTTTAACTTTGGAATTCACGCCCCCTTGGGCTCAGTGGAGAAGGTGCAGTGAAGTACCTACATTGCTCGTGCAGCGGCCAATTCGATTCAAGCATGGGTCGATCTTGGTGAATCACCCGAAGCCCGGATCGAAGGACAAACGAAGCCCTTGGTAGCAGTCCCTTTTCAAGAGTTTCAAAGTTGCGTAACGAAGCAAGGTGCATCTCTTTTCCTCTTGATTTCATATCATGATTTGATTCAGGTGTCGTTTGAAGAAAGAGCTCATCCGAGGGATGGATTGAGCTATTCTCATAAAACGACATATATAAAAAATACATAATTATGCTTCCTTGATGGTTTTTAGCATTCATGCATTTTGCTAGATTTAATTTGTATTTTATTTCATTAATTTATCATGTTTTATCGGTTAATTAGGTTTAATTTAGCATTCATTTCAATTCTGCTTAGTTTCAGTAACTCTCTATTTTTGTCAGTCAGTCCACATGTCATTTCATGCATTTATTTTTTATTCAAAATTCTAAAAAAATCATAAAATGCGCCCTTAGGTGTCCCTAGAATTGTGCCAAAAATTCATAGAGAGCTGAATTCGTTTATTGCGGTAAACGTTTAAAAAGGAGAGTCAGGTTTTATTACCCGGGATGCATTTTAAAATGTCTTTTCCGACTTGCAAAATCGGGATATCCCTCATGGGAGATACGATTTTCGATCCGAAAGATGTTCTGAACTCGAGAGGATGTCTAGTTTGTAACATGATTTTCGAAGATTTTTCGGATTTTTTTTAATGTCTGAAAAAAATACGAGAGTTCGGGACACGTGTCAGAGCCTGATTTGGGCTTCTGAGACTTTGGATTGACTTAGGTCGATGGGTTCTCTTTGGGTATTGATCCAAATCCAAATCTGTAAAAAGTGAATTTCATGTTCGGGATGTCCTCTATTTGCATCGGAAAGCCTGTGATTTTTAGAACAGTTGTAATATCTGTTTCGGATTTTTCTTGTAAGTCACCTGTTTGGTCACATTTGTCTGTTCTGTCGATTTTGGGATGAAAAGTTATATTTTTATCTGTGTTTCTGTTGATCAAATTCCAAAGTCATGAACATAAACGTTGTCCCTGTAGGTGTCGTGAGTAGCGTTGTTAAATATCAAAAATTTCTATGGCTGTTTTTTTTTTGTTAGCTTAGGTCGATTTTGCGTCCGTCAGAACCGAATCCTCGTTATCGAACTCATCATAGTTCAAATCCCAAGGCTGTAAAAACAAAAAATGTTCAATGTCGGGTCTTGTATCAGTATGCAAAATATCATAAGTTTTTATGGTGTAAATTTTGCATTATCATATTAAGCATTGCATTTGGTTCGGGTCCATAGGCGAAATCCACCATTTTTAGGACTTTCTTTAAATTTTAGCATTCAAATCATATCATTTCATGAATTTTAGCATTTTAGGCTTTTTATCAGAGTATGTAGATATTTCATACAGAATTTAGTGTAATTTGGAATCCATTTGAGATTCGGTTTAGCGATATCATCAAAACAGGGCCCCGCGGGACCCGGATCCAAGCGAAAAACAAGCGAAATTTGTTATTTTGGATAAATTGCAAAATGTCAAATTCTGATTTTATAGTCCTAATGTGTTTAGTAGCATGTCATCATGCCTTATATTGCATTTCATCATCATTTGATTCAATTTGAATTTCAAAATCTCAATTTTACCAAATTTTCCTTTAAAAAAACCTAATTTTAAAGGTATAACTTTATAATTAGGGGTATTTTGGTCATTTTGACCACCATTTCGAATTTCAAACTATTTTCTACTGAATTTCTTGCATTTTCATTCTTTTAAATATCAAGGAAGCATGAGGATAGGGTTTATATCCAATTAAGTCCAATAAATTCGTAATATTATTGGAAAATCTTGGAAAAACCCACATATTTGAGCTAACCCCATTTCAAGATTTGGCAGGGACATTCAAAAGAAGGAGCTGAAGTCTGAAATTTCTTTTTATTTCATTTATTTAGTGATGTAATAATGTAAATTTTGAAATAAGAGATTTAATTTTCTGCTTAGACTAGGATGCATATCATATAGTTTGAATTCAGGCAATATCTTGTTTATATGATTCATGCATTTTATTTCAAAAGCACTATGGATGTACACGAATGGCACGTGCACCAACTCTTAGGGAGTTGATGAACTCGGTGGAGTCCATATTTACGGCCCTAGTCGGAATATGGACGAGACCCAGATCCATCATCTTTCTACTAGTCACATTGAGCCTACACCATTAGGCTATCTTAAAATGCATATCATATTTCCAATATTTTCAAAGCATTGTGCATCAAATCAATTAAACTCTGAACATATTCATAGCCACAGTCAGAATATGTGAAGGATTTATTTTGACTTAATACACATTTTTCCAACAAATTTCTTAGAAAATCTTTCAAAATGCATTCATTCACTCATATCATTTGCATCATGAAATCATTGGTTTTCCCATGATTTTCTTAAGAAAACTTCATTCTCAAAGAAATCGATTTCTCAAGAAAATCTTAGGAATTTTCAAAATCGGTTTTCCCAAGTCAAGTTTTAACAGTTTTCCATGGAAACCAGTTTCTCAAGAAACTTCTAAAATTTCCGAAGTTGGATTCCCAAAATACAAGTTTTCCTCGATTTTCTTTGGAAATTGTTATTTTCTTAAGATCTTCAAAAGGGTTTTCCAATCTTTCTCAAAGATCCAAATCGATTTCCAAGTATTTCAAGGCTAAGATTCCCAGGATTTCAATTTCCCAAGTTTTGAATTTCCTTCTCCAATGAGTTTTCCTATAAATTTTCCATCATTTTCCTAAGAAGACTCTAAAAGTCCAAGTTTTCCTTAGAAGTATTTCCCTTTTCAAATGTTCACCTTTTTCTCAAGAATTCTTTCCATTTTCTCAGGATTTTCATGATTTTCCCACATCTTTATGAACTTTCTCGTGATTTCAAAAACCTCTTTCATCTGAGTTTCCTGAGAAATTGACTTTTTCCTTGGGAAATATCTTTCAACTCCAAAGGTTTTCTGAGCATACATCATGTTTTCCAACTTACATTTTCCAAAATCTCATAGTACATGCCTGAATTCTCTGTGCATTTAGGATAGAACACGATTTTGATGATTTAACTAAGTCAAGCACAATTTTGGTCCTTGGTTTGATTACCCCTGTTAAAGGCGGCAGGAACGGTCGAACCTCGTACCGACAGGTCGAGCCCCATCCCATGGATTTTCCCGCAATTTTAAAAAACGGAGGCGAGTATTTCAAAACATTTTCCAAAATCCGGTCAAGTTTGAATCGCGAAAGCATTTCCCTATCTCTTCCACAAGGAAGGGAAGACGGGAAAAATTTTGCGACGATAACAGGTTTGGCGACCGTGATGGGACCTGTCCTTGTCTGATTAAAATTATGCTTGACTTAGTTCAATTATTGAAACTGTGTTCACAAAATGTCAGCTCTTTACTCTTTATATCTTGTGAGCCTAAGAGCCTAGATTCTGACCTAACTGACATTGACTGCATATAGCCTAGGCATGGTTTGGTAGGACTAGATTGAGGAGAAATTTTCATGTTCACATAGACTTAGGTCTAAATACAACTCTCCTCAATTTAGGATCTGAATGCAAACAATGTATGCTTCTTCAAGGATTTTCAAAATCTATCTTTTTAGGACTTAGAGCCCTCTATTTCTTGCATGTGATCATTTTTTTCAAACCTCCCTTACCTATCATTACCCGGTCTTCACGTTGCTGGGCTCTCTTCCAGAACCATAGTTCGGGACAGAGCCTCACAACTGGGCCACTTATTTGGGTTAACGCCCCCCTACAACGTACCGCGGGCCACAGTCTGAAGTATATCGGTAGGCGCTCAAGGATGTTGGAAAACCTAACCTTAGAACCGGAGTTGAAATTCTATGCCACGTACCTCGGATTTCAATTCGGGTATATCGGCATAACTGGATTGGACAAAGATGATCTGAACCTAGAGTTAGGATTAGGGTCCTACAGCTGTTTTCAAAGTGATGCATCTAGAGTCAGCCTTTTAAGGAGTGCTGAATGTGCATAAATGTTTGTGCAGGATGTGATTGTATTATTTCCTCAATTCTTTATATTTCCCAATGTTTTTCAACTTATTAGGCCTTTTTCAAAATATCCTTATTTTTTACAAGATATTTTCTCAAACCCTGGATGATTTTCTCAAATATCAAATTTCTTTCAAAACTCTAGGTGATTTTTCATTCTCCCGTTCTACTGGATCTCGAATTTTCAACTACATTTTATCTTGTCTGCAAAATTTTTCAAAATTTCCACATTTTCCTAAGTCTCATTCTGAGTCTTTCTCTGTTTTCAGTTTGATGGCATCCAGTCAAGTCGATCCTATCTTTCCTAAAGGTCACATCTCTTACGAGGTGCGACAAGGTCGTCCTGAACTTCGAGCCCTCAGCACCGGAACTTTCATTCCCCGGTGGTACTATTCCTGGCTAAAAAGCTTTTCCTGAATGTTCCCGGACCATTTGAGCGAGTGCGGATTAGAACTAGCGTTAGCAGTCGGAAAGCAGACCATCAACGACAACCTGATCCACGCAATGGCGGAGCGATGGAATCCTCGAACGTGTACCTTCTGGTTCCCATGAGGAGAAATGACTGTTTTAATGGATGAATTTTCAGAAATCATGGGATTACCAAAACCAGCCGGGCAACCAGGAGATCCGTTAGAGCATCAATTTTTTATCAATGTCAAGGGTTTGGACCCCCGAGATTCATTAGCCTGTATGACAGGCCGCCGATCCTGGCCCCTGATTCAATTGGACGGAAATGAATATGTCAACCTGCTCGAGTTGTACCACCAGTACGGGACCTTCATTGAAGTCAGCTCGTTATCAAGGACAGCTAAAGAAAGGATTCAGAATGCAATGGTTCTGTGCACTATAGGATTATCCCTCTTTCTAGATGGACAAAACTACATGGACATCAGAATAATCCAGCTTATGAGAAGATGGGGAAGTCGGCAAACCAATCGCCTTTCCATAGCCATGGCAGCGCTCGCCTTCCTATATCGAGGTCTGACTCGATTCTCACTTGGAGAATCTATCTTAGTTGAAGGTTGCATCTACGTGCTTCAATCCTGGTTCTTCCAACATGTTCCAGCCCGAGCAAGCTCTTTTAGATACAATGGTCAAGAACTCCTTTCAGTAGCGCAGTATCGATCCATGATCAACAGCATTCAAGAAGATGACGTTGTTTGGGACTATTTTGATCGGCAAATATCTCCTCCCAGATATACATACGCTTATGGCAAGCGGTTCAAGTTGCTGGGACCTTTCTTCTGCACTTACTACCAACCAGAGAGATGTGTTCGGCAGTTCTCCCAGAGGCAGCAGTACGTCGAAGCCCGACTGTTATCAAGAGCTATGGCAGAGTTCGATCTCACCTCCGCACAATGGTCCGAGGCATATCATTCTGCCCGCTACAGCTGGGATTCCTTTGTCTCTCTTAAAATCTTTCCAGGTCCTAGAGTGTCTGCCGACTATCATAAATGGTGGCAAATTGTTTGTCCTCCACCTCTTTGTCAAGATCAATAAAACCATGCTTTCTCATTTCAATAAAATTCTCTCTCTTTCCATTGTAGTTTGACAACCTCGCCTAGGTAACAAGGCATATTTTCGTTGTTTATTTCTCTTGCAAAAAGAATGACAACACAATTGTCGTGATTCTCGCGACGACTCAGTCCTTAGTAATGGGATATCTTTTTCAAATTGTCTACCATATTTTCAACAAATATTTCTTCCAAAAACCAAGTCCTACAGAGTCTAATCATGTCTTTGCCCTGCAGAGAGCGTTTACAGCATTTGATGGTGCAAACAAGATCAGGCAAAAGGACAGCGGCATCTCAGTACTCGTCGGCCTCAGAAGAAGAGATGGGTTCCCCCCGGTCTGAGAGGAGTCAAGAGCAGCGACAAGAAGATGATGGCATAGATCCTCAAATGTATGCCATGTTTCGAAAGATGATGAACAAAATGATGAATGAGCAGCCCGAGACCAGCTC
This sequence comes from Nuphar pumila, assembly GCF_984573655.1. Lineage (NCBI taxonomy): Eukaryota > Viridiplantae > Streptophyta > Magnoliopsida > Nymphaeales > Nymphaeaceae > Nuphar > Nuphar pumila. The sequence goes on along the minus strand of NC_143253.1, from coordinate 57,859,407 downwards.
GGAAAGAAACCCATTCAGAGAAAAGTTTCATGGTCAAAGGGATAAGAGGGCTTCCAGAAAGCAAATTCAGCTGGAAGAAATCTCAGATGGAACAGACTCCACTAAAGATACAAACGAAGAATATGAAGTGCCTCCGGTATTTCAGAAGCGAGGCCGAGAACAGAGAAAAAGCCACAGATCTAAGAGTCAGGATATAGAAAAACCTTTGCAAGCGCAATTCAAAGAAATGGCCTGAGTTGTCAAGGATCTGCAAGCCCGCGACAAGGGCAAGAAAGTCTTCACCAGTGAGGACTTCTACGACGGCCTAGAAGGGGATGATGATCTGGAAAATCTTCTTCAAAAATTCATTAAATTCGACGATTCTGGCGACCCAAAAGCCCATCTTGCCACTTTTTTTGCTGAATGCTCGAGATTCAAGAGGGATAACCGAGCATTGTTTCTATGCTTCCCTCGCAGCTTGGAAGGAGTTGCAGCTAAGTGGTATGCTGAGCATATCAACCCAATCGAACTCAAGGAGTTCGACAAAGTAGTAAACCTATTCATCGAACGCTTCTTGTTCAACACAGAAGTGATTCCTACATTGAGTCATCTCTGCAATCTCAGGCAGAATGAAAATGAAAAAGCACGGGACTTCATTCACAGATGGAGGTCAGCCTGCAACAAAATGAGAGATCCTATCTCAGAAAGGCACGCCCTGTCCTTAATCCTCAACAACTTTTCGCAACCATTAAGAGGATTGATCTCCACAGCACCATCTAGGACTTTCATCGAGTTGACTGAAGGAGCCGAATGACTCGAACTAAGTGTGAAAAATGGAGTCTATGAAGGCTTCACCTTTTCCAAAAGCAACTTCCAAGTTGAGCAGAAGAAGAAAGCTCACTTCACCTATTCTACCAACAAAGGCCAAAATCAGCACAAAGGGCAGAAAAGGGATTACTGCTACGGTGCAGGCAGCTCAAACAACAAAGATCAGAAAGCAAAGCCTGCCCCTCAATACAGCAAGCCTCCTCAGCAGGATCAAGGGCCGAAACTGCGTGAGAAGACTAGACATGAAGGATAGAGTTATGATAGAAAATTTACTCCTTTAGACCAAACACTCGAAGATGTGCTCGAATATATGCTATCAAAAGAGATGGTTAAGTTGCCCAGATTGGTTGATCCCCCTGTGCCTATGAGGAAGTGGAAAGATCAATTTTGTAAGTTCCACAGGACAGTGGGACACAACACTAAGAACTGCTTTGTTCTAAAAAACATTATACAAGATCTTATTGAAAAAAATCTTCTAGTGGAAGGAGAAGAAAAAGAGAAAATGGACATTCTCAATCACCCCTTTCCTTCGCACACCACGGCAGTAGTGTCCGCACAGCCATTCCTACCTCACGAACACATCAAGTCGTGTTCTGCATAAGATCTACAAGTTCAGCATCAGGTGTCAGTGCTACGACAAGCAACTCCTGATTCCAAGAAGATGGACCTAATCTCAGCATTGGGCAAGATAAAAGTTTCTGAAGCACCTGTAAAGTCAGCCCCCAAGTCAAAAGGAACTCCTGACTTCTTCAAGCAAATTATCAAACCCAGGCCGGAGAATTTAAGTCAGAAGCCTCTGACCGCTCTATCTAATGTTTCCATCTTTGACTTGGCCAAGAATTCTAGCAAGAACAAGCAAGTACTGGATGATTTACTCAGGAAAATTAAAGTTAAGCCCAGTACCACTCCTGAAGACATGGCACAGATTGTGAACTCCGCCATGACCAACACGCCAATCACTTTCTCGGATGAGGACCTCCCAAAGCCTCATTCCTTTCATAATAATGCTTTGTACATCGTTGTTCGAGTGAGAGGAATGACGGTACCCCATGTGCTGGTCGATGGAGCCAGTAGCCTTAACATATGTCCCGAGATGACCGCGAAGGCATTAGGGATCAAGGATGAAGAATATATTCCAGATCCCATCACTATCTACGGATTTGACAACCATGGTCAAACGGCCAAGGGCAAGATATTTCTGGAAGTGTTCATCAACTATTCGGTGAACTCCGTCCTTTTCCATGTGGTCAATGTGCCACCCACCTACAACTTGCTGCTCGGAAGGACGTGGATTCATAACGCAAATGCAGTGCCTTCCACCCTGCATCAATGTGTAAAATGGTCAAAAGGTGGAATGATTACCACAATACTGGGAGAAGACCCAGAAGAAAGGCTCCCACAGCCCATGATTCCCCGGCCATCATTCACCGCGGATATTCCCAGCATCAGGGAAAGTGAAGAGATAAGTCACGGAGAAAATCGAGAAATACTCCAGGCATCATCAGAACCATCTCTGCACACGGTAGCCATGACCCGATGGAGAGGCCCTCAATTCTTCAAGGTTGGAGGCCGGATCAACTACAGTACCATTAAGGATCACCCGTTGTTTCCTCAATTCATAAAGGCAAGAAAGGGATTTGATTTGCTCCTAAAACATGGTTATCAACCCTTCAAGGGACTGGGTAAAAATGAAGATGGCCGCATCGAGCCAGTGATCCAGAAGCATCGTCCCCACAGAGCAGGACTAGGGTTCTCCGGCGAATGCTCGTCAAAGAAGACTATTTTTGTCAAAGGGGCACATTGAAGAACATTTGTTATTTCTATTCTTTCCAAAATAAATGTCTCATTTTATCAACATCTTTGATCAATTCAAAATCAATAAAATTCCAAGTTTCTTTGTCTATCTGGATGCCATCTATCTCCTTTCTGTCTATCTCTTCATTTTATGATTTTAATGTCATTTTATGCATAAGTTCTCTTCAAATGATTGCTTGTCTTACAGAGGGCAATTTTATCTGAGCCAAATCTCTTATCTAAAATTTCAGAATGACTTCTCGGACAATCAAGCTCGTTCTCAATCCCAAGGCTTTTCAGAAGTCGACAGAAATTCACAAAGTCAAGGCAAGCACAGGAAATGACAAGATTGCAAAGCAGTCAGATGATTGTGCAGAATATGATCAGTCTCTTCAAGAATTACCCGAGTTCGCCGCAGTTCAGAAGCAGGACGAACCATCTCCTCTAGTACAAGATCCGACTGAAGATGTCAATATCGGTTCAAAGGAAGATCCCAAAATTCTCCAGATCGGAACCAGTCTGAGTCCAGAAGAGAAGGAAAGACTTACAAATTTTCTCAAGCGGCATGAAGAAGTCTTCGCATGGACATATGAAGATATGCCGGGCTTAGACCCAAAATTAGTCGAACACCGTCTCGTCTTAAAGACAGATGCTAAACCAGTTAAGCAAAAGCTGAGAAAAATGGATCCTAGAATAGAACAACAAGTCAATGAAGGACTTGAAGATCTACTCAAAGCAGGGTTTATCTGAGCTATTGACTACCCAGATTGGTTAGCCAATATCGTCGTTGTCCCAAAGAAAAGTGGCAAAGTAAGGATCTGCATAGACTTCAGGGACCTCAATAAAGCGACTCCGAAGGATGACTATCCACTTCCAAGCATCGATCTTCTAGTCGACAGCACGACAGGACATGCCATGTTCTCCTTCATGGATGGATATTTCGGCTACAATCAGATTAAGTTAGCCGCCCGCGACCAATCGAAGACTTCCTTCACTACGCCTTGGGGCACTTTCTGCTATACAGTCATGCCTTTTGGACTCAAGAACGCGGGAGCAACGTACCAAAGAGCAATGGCCGTTATATTTCATGATCAGATGCGCAAAATCATGGATGCGTATGTTAACGATATTCTCATGAAATCTAAAAAGGAAGAAGATCACCTTGAAGCCCTTGATCAAGTCTTTAAGCGACTCATCCTTTACAAGTTAAGGTTTAACCCGCAAAAGTGTGTTTTTGGAGTCAAATCAGGCAAACTGTTGGGTTTTCTGGTCAGCAAAAAGGGAATTGAAGTCGACCCAGCAAAAGCAAAGGCTATCATTGATATGTCACCCCCAACAAATCTCAAAGAACTGTGTAGCCTTCAAGGACGTATGCAATCAATCCGGCGATTTATTTCCAACTTGGCAATGAAATGCGAACCTTTCAATCACTTGCTCAGAAAAGGAGTGAAGTTCGAATGGGGACCAGAATGTCAGCAATCGTTCGATCGGATCAAGAAGTATCTTCTCAATCCTCCCATCTTGAAGCCGCCAGAATTGGGAAAACCCCTTTTATTATACATCTCAGTCAATCAAGTCGCATGCGGCGGATTCTTGGCGCAGTACGAAGAAGGCAGCTCGATAGAGCATGCCATTTATTATGTGAGTAAGACTTTCATAGACTATGAAAAGAGATACTCTCAAATAGAGAAGACCTGCCTAGCTTTGGTATGGATGTGTCAGAAGCTAAGACACTACCTGCTGGCATCAGAAGTCAAAATCTTGTCCAAACTCAATCCTCTCAAGTACATCTTGGAGCAACTTTTCCTAAGCGGATGGGTCGCAAAATGGCAAGTCTTACTGATGCAGTATGACTTAGAATATGTCTTGCAGCAGTCAATCAAAGGCCAAGCAATTGCAGATCAATTGGCAGATTTTCCTCTAGCAGAAGAGGTGAAAGCCGAAGATGATTTCCCAGATGAGCAAATTTGCAATATCCAGTAATCTCCAGTCTGGAATTTATTTTTCGATGGTTCTTAAGAAAACTTCATTCTCAAAGAAATCGATTTCTCAAGAAACTCTTAGGAATTTTCAAAATCGGTTTTCCCAAGTCAAGTTTTCACAGTTTTCCATGGAAACCAGTTTCTCAAGAAACTTCTAAAATTTTCGAAGTTGGATTCCCAAAATACAAGTTTTCCTCGATTTTCCTTGGAAAATGTTATTTTCTTAATATCTTCAAAAGGGTTTTCCAATCTTTCTCAAAGATCCAAATTGATTTCCAAGTATTTCAAGGCTAAGATTCCCAGGATTTCAATTTCCCAAGTTTTGAATCTCCTTCTCCAATGAGTTTTCCTATAAATTTTCCATCATTTTCGTAAGAAGACTCTAAAAGTCCAAGTTTTCCTGAGAAGTATTTCCCTTTTCAAATGTTCACCTTTTTCTCAAGAATTCTTTCCATTTTCTTAGGATTTTCATGATTTTCCCACATCTTTATGAACTTTCTCGTGATTTCAAAAACCTCTTTCATCTGAGTTTCCAGAGAAATTGACTTTTTCCTTGGGAAATATCTTTCAACTCCAAAGGTTTTCTGAGCATACATCATGTTTTCCAACTTACATTTTCCAAAATCTCATAGCACATGCCTGAATTCTCTGTGCATTTAGGATAGAACACGATTTTGATGATTTAACTAAGTCAAGCACAATTTTGGTCCTTGGTTCGATTACCTATGTTAAAGGCGGCAGGAACGGTCGAACCTCGTACCGACAGGTCGAGCCCCATCCCATGGATTTTCCTGCAATTTTAAAAAACGGAGGCGAGTATTTCAAAATATTTTCCAAAATCCGGTCAAGTTTGAATCGCGAAAGCATTTCCCTCTCTCTTCCACAAGGAAGGGAAGACGGGAAAAATTTTGCGACGATAACATTTCCCCAGCTCTGCAGGTATCTCTTTAGAGATAATATTGGTCAGATTTCCTATTTCTGTAGATAATGCACCAGACAGACTCTAGTATGCTGCCTCTCTAGAACATCGAAACAAGAAGCGAAATAGAGGAGGTGGGGCACCCTGTTGTTATAATAGAAAATTCTCCTCCTCCTATATGGCAACAGATGCAAGGTGGGGCACCCTGTTGTTATAATAGAAATCAAACCTCACCGCCTTCCCCCTTCCCCTTATCGCATGATAGGGGGGACGAGATAAACCTCACCCCCCAAGATCGTCGAGTGGAGGTGAGGTTTATCCTTACCCAAAGCCCTCACGGTGTGTCTCCTCCACCCGTCGATCAAACAAAAGAGTGACAGAGAAAGAGGTGTGAAGAAAAAAAATCGACAAAGTTGCAGAAAGAGGGGGAAGCTTACCGAAACCACTGCCAGCGACACCGTAAGTACGAATCCGGCTGGTAGCCATGGTTGCCGATGAGTTGCAAGAAAAAAAAAACTCTTCAAGAGAGAGTTAAGAGAGAGAGAGAGGGCCAGTCGACCGGGGCCCTGCAACAGAGAGGAAGAGAGAGAGGGTCGACTCCATCAACCGACCCCTCTCCATCTGAGAAGAAAAGAAAAAGGCGGAAGGAGTTGTGCCCCTTCCACCCTAACAGTTGATCCCTTGCGACTAACCAACAGGTTACCAGGTTTAGGCTAAATCACCCTAAGGGCAACGAGAGAGAGACAGAGGGCGGTTAGCACCCTAATTTGACAGCTTTAAACGAAAATTAGCGATGAAATTAGCAAGGAAAATATTCCGTCACAAATCCATAGCTAATGAGCGACAGATTTGCGATGAAATATTTTTCTCGCTAATTCCGTCGCTAAGTTGCTACAGTTTTGAGACGAAAGTTTTTTTGTCGCCAATCTGTCGATAATTAGCGACAGATTTGCGACAGAATTTGTTTTATCGCTAATTTCAAAGATTGACGGCAAATAACGTTCTCTCGCTAATTCTGTTGCTAATTTGTGATAGATTTTTTTCGTCGCTAATCAGGGTTTTTCTTGTAGTGTAAAAAGATAGATGCTTGTCCAAATCACTGCATGTTGTATTTGGAGATTCAGAAAAACAACATATCATGCCCGTCATGTGGGCATCCTTGGTTCAAGCCAAAGACAAGAGGCAATGGTAGCACGAGATCAAAAAAAGTTTCATATAAGTCGCTCCGCTACTTTCCTATCACTTCTAGATTGCAACAATTGTATATATCTTCAAGGACAACTAAACACATGAGATGGCAAGCAAATAAAGTTCGACATGATGAAGACAAGATCACGCATCATGTTAACGCGGAAGCTTAGAAGCACTTTGATCGTACTCATCAGAACTTCGCAATGGAAGTGAGAAATGTTAGACTCGGTCTATATACAGATGGATTTAATCCATTTGGGAGTAGATCAACTCCATACTCATGTTGGCCAGTATTTGTAACTCCATACAATATTCCACCAAGCTAATGTATGAAGTGTCCAAATCTTTTCTTGTCTCTATTGATCCCTTGTCCGACCTCACTGTAAACACCCCAAATTTTCACCCTCATCCAGTGTTTGTCCATTCCATGTGTCATTGCATATCATTGCATGCATTCGGCATACCATTTCATTGCATTGCATAGCATTGCATGTCATCCCATCTCATTTTCGAGATCCAGCACTCCTGTTTTTAAAATGTTCAATCCAGATTCGGGTTTTTAAAATTTTTCTTTCAAAAACAATTTTAAAACCTGGGTTTTTAATCAACATTTTGTCATTTTCCAACCCCCGGGACCTTATATTTTGAAATACTTTCTTAGAAAATGATCTGGATTCATTTCAAACTCAATTTCAATTGATTTCAATTCTCAGATGAGGCCCATTTAGGTGGTGTCGCTTCTGGATTCCTTCACTTATCAAAAATCTTAGAGTCCTAGTTGGATCAGGACTCTTTTTCTAGAGTCTTAGTCGGATCAAAACTCTATTTTTCACTACCTTTTTACCTGTCTTTGAAGAAAACCTTTCAAAATCTGCTGTTTTGGCCAAAATTTCAGAGTCCTAGTTGGATCAGGACTCTTCTTCAAGAGTCCAGTCGGATCAGGACTCTTCTTCAAGAGTCCAGTCAGATCAGGACTCTTCTTCAGAGTTTCAATTGGATTGGGACTCTAATCTTTTACAACTATTTTTATCCATTTTCAATCAAATCTTTCAAAATCTTTCAAAATGAGTCAGAAATCAGATTTTCAGTCAAAACAGGACTCTGTTCAGAGAGTCCTAGTTGGATCAGGACTCTGATCCTGATTTCAATTTTGAGAGAATCTTTTAGAAATCTTTCAATCTACCAAAACTATTATACTTTTATCAAAGAATTTCAAAATTCTGAGGTTTTAGCCCAAAGTCCTGATCAAATCAGGACTCTATCCCCAGAGTCCTAATCGAATCAGGACTCTATCCAAAATTGATTTTCTCACTTCATTTTCACTGGTTTTCAAAAGCTTTGCCCAAATTTCATCATTTGCTTATCAGAAAACCAAAATTCTTAGAGTTCTGATTGAATCAGGACTCTTTCTTAGAGTCCTAATCAGATCAGGACTCTGAACAAAAATTTCAATTTCATCTTATTTTTAACTGATTTTCAAAATTCTCTCATTTGTTTTCTCAGAAAATCCAAAAATCTGAGAGTCCTAGTTCAATCAGGACTCTGTCCTCAGAGTCTCAGTTGAATCGGAACTCTGTCTTATTTCAATATTTGTTATTGTTTTCACTGCTTTCACAAGTTCTTTCATCCGTTTTTCAGAAAATACCAAAAAAAAATCTAGAGTTTCAGTCCGATCAGGACTCTATCCCGGAGTCCTAGTCCAGTTAGGAGTCTGTTTTGAAGTCTATTTTTATTCCATTTTCATTTGTTTTAAAAAATTAGGTCATTTTACAGAGTCCAGTTAATTCAGGACTCTATTTCAGAGTCCCGATTGAGTTAGGAGTCTAACCCTGACAGTATTTTTTGACTTATTGCATCATTTTTGATAAAATCTTTTCAGAAACTCCTTCATTTGGCTTTTAAAATCCAAAATCTCAGAATCCTAAGAGTTCAGGACTCTAACTCGGAGTTCCAGTTCGCTTGATACCCTATTTTCAAAGATCTTGAATTTCAAATATTGATTTTAACCCCTTTTCAAAACCATTTTCAGTGTTTATTTCAAAATTCTTCAAAACTCGATGCGGGTCCACTCAGTTGGCACCATATCCAGAGGAGTTATGACTTGGTTAGAACCCTATGCCATTTCAAAAATTCTAATTTTAAGATTGCTTTTGAAAATCCTTTTGAAAACATCTTCAATTTCAAGTTCTAAAATCGCTTTTTGAAAAACTCAAGTAGGGCCCACTCGGGGTGGCACCATATTCGAGTAAGTCAGGGCTAGACTAGGGTTAGTCAGTGTCTTAGTTAGTGTTAGGGGTTTAGAAGAGTTAATATCATTTTGAAAACCCATTTTGAAGTTTAGTTTTTAAAACTAGTGTTTTTAAAGGTTTTTAAAAAACCAAATGTGGAAGATGCCAAGTGGCATCACATTTGGACTTTCTAGGGTTTAATTAGGGGTTAATTAGGGATTAATTAGAGTCCCACCTAGGCTATAATTCTCCAAAAAATCGTTGTCCCCTTTAGTGGATTTATTAGAAAGAGTACTGAAAAAATGAAAAACCTCTTAATTAACCCTAATTAAGGAGGTTTTGAAAACCTATAAATAGGGGACTTCAAGAGGTCAAAAGGGGCTTCTTTTCTCTCAAATTTTCGTGGCCTCTCTCTCCTCTCCAGCACCTCCACCTTCCTCCATTGCATCTGCAGCCCCAAGGTGAGTTTATTTAATACTATTTTATTATTATTTTATTAGTTTTTATTAGTTTTTATGATTTTTCAATAGATTTCACCATGGAAACTCTTGTGTTCATGAATTTAACCATGGATTTCATCCAAGAACCCCAAAATCGACCCAAGAAGATGATCTAACTCAGTTTGAGGGTGATTTCAAGGATTCTAATCCATTAGAATCGATGAGAGGTACGTTTTTCATTTTCTTAACCGACGAAACGTGAGATTTACCCATTAAATGGGTTAAATCCATGATTTCAAAGGTGAAAGCAAATTCCAGCCATTGATTCCCTGTATTTTATTTATTTGTTTGTTTATTCATGTTTATTACACGTTTTACAGAATAGAAATAATTTTTATTTTAATGTTTTATGGTTTTTTTTATTGTTTTTTATTAGTTAATGCATATTTTCTAAAGTTTCTTAGATTTCAGTGTGTTTTTAGTTTAGAACAGAAAAGAGCATGCTGTTTCGGATTTACATCCTTGTTGTTTATTTCGGATTTTTTTATATGTGATGCATGCATATGTGATTGAACTACTGTAAAAAAATCCGAGATTTTGGACTTCGGGAACTCTGTCAAAAAAATCAGACATCAAGTCAGGGTTTTAAAACTTTAAAATCGTTGTTAAAATCAAGAGGGTAACTTGTTATGATGATATTGTTCTCATCTTATATCCGATTTTAGATCTGTAAAGTGTCATAGATTTATATTGATTAGATATAGCTACTGTGAAATTTTCAGAATTTTTTATTATTGTTTAGTATTTTTCCTCTGTCAGAGACCCGGATTTTCAATTTAAAACTCGTTAGGGTTTTCCAAAACCCTAATCAGACTTGTGTTGTTTATAAATCCCAAACTACAGATCCGATTCATAATCTATAAAAAATGAGTATTGTTATTTTTCAGTCAACTATTTGCTGTTAAAATATTAGATATTTTAGAATAGTATTGATATTTATCCCGGAATTTGTAATCTGCAGTGTCTGTTTTAACTCATGTTTGGTTTGCAATATTCAGGCCCGGATTGCCGGAAGGGGATCTCCTTGATCCTAAGTGCTTTTTCAGATTTGTAAAAAGGCAAAGTTCTGTTCTCCTGTCTATTTGGTCTCTGTAAAATTTCATATATTTTTATGGAGGTTTAACCCCTGGTTTGGGTCCTGGACTGAGACTGGTTGGTGAACTAGGTCAAAAATAGCATATTTTTAGAATTTGATGCTATTTTCGGATTCATTTAATGCCAAAAAATTGTTTTTATACTTCTAATTTGATATTAGGGTTATACCAAGTGCAGGTACCAATTTTGAGAATTTTTAGAATCCGTTTGATGCTTGAATGCTTTGAATTTCAAAACAGAGCACCCGAAGAATTCCAAAACACTGCAAAAATCACAAAATTTATGATATTCTTGGATTTTCGTGTATAAGCATGTATTTTTAGGGTTTAATCATATTCATAATCATATTAGGATGCTTTAGGTTTGATTTGATGCTCATTTGATTTCATTTAGTGCATAAAACCTAAGTTTTACCCAAAATATCTTTATGAAAAACCCTGATTTCAAGGTCATAGTCTTGCTATCGGGGGCAATTTGGTCATTTGACCTAAATTTCAAAATCCCTAACCCTAATTTTCATATTTTTAATCATGTCACATCATATTTAGTTTGATTTATCTTTATTCGTATTTCAAAATTTGCATTTACCAAATATCTTTCTAAAAACCCTAATTTCAAGGTCATAGTCTTGTTATCAGGGGTATTTTAGTCATTTTGACCCCAATTTCGAAATTTCATATCTTATCTTCCTTATTTATTCAATTTTATTTCATACTTTATCATTTTGATTTAATGGAATCATGGCAAAAAGGCTTATATCTAGCAAAATCAAGCAATTTCCTGATATTGCTGGATAAATCTAGAAAAGCCAACATATCATCACTAACAAAGTTTTCTAGTTTTGCAGGTACATTGAAGACTTTATTTTTCATGTATTTAAATTTCAATAGTGATGTAAACTAAATTAAACTTTGGAATAAGAATTTACATTTCCTGCTTAGCTTAGGCTGCATTGCATATAGTTTATTTTTTTAAATAATGTTAATGTGTGATGGATGATGATTCATGCATATTCAAACTCACTATGGTCTACACGAATGGCACATACACTAGCTTTTATGAAGTTTATAAACTTGGTGGAATTCGTATTTATGGCCATAGTCAGAATATGAAGGATATCTAGATTTATGATCTTCACATTAGCCACATTCAGCCTACACTCTTAGGCTAACTTCAAAATGCACTGCATTTCTCAAAAATACAAAAAGATTTTCTCAATTCCTCAAAATCAAGTGTTTCAAATCCATATTCATTCAATTCATGCATTTACAAATTTCAATTTCAATTAGGAGAAATCAGTTTTCTCAAATTTTTCTAAGTCTTATTCAAAAATTGATTTTCTCAAAATATGGATTTGCCAATGATATTTCAAGTATTTCCCAAGTTCCAAATTCGATTTTCTAAGTTAGATTTTCAATTTCAAAGTTTGAATTCAAAGAAATCAAGTTTTTCAAAGTTATTTCACATTTCTGAAAATTGATTTTCACAAAACCCTTATATTTCTTCAGAAATCGATTTTCACTTTCTCAAATACAGCATCTCAAAAATAATTCACAATTTTCAGAGAGTTTATTTTCCAAGAATCTTCCAAATATTTTCCAATCTTTGAAGCAAACATCATGTTTTCAAATGTGCATTTTTAGAAATTCATAGCACATGCCTGATTCTTTGTGTATTTAGGAATTAGAATATGGTTTAGACAAGTTGAACAAAGCAAAGCATTTGATTGATCCTTGGTTCAATTACCCCTGGTAAAGGCGCCAGGAACGGTTGAATCTCGTACCGACAGGCGAGTCTCATTCTTCGGAATTATCCCGCATTTTAAAAACGGAGGCGAGTTATTTTCAAAATCTTTTTCAAAGGTCAGTTTGATTTGCAAAAGTAAAAATTTTGCGATGATAACACTCACCTGGCCAAAATCTTGATGTATATTTAAGGTCATTGAATGATGAACTAAAAGTATTGTGGGATAACGGTGTTACCACGTATGATGCCTACAAAAAACAAAATTTCAATATGAAGGTCGTTGTTCTATGAACAATCAGTGACTTCCCTGCATATGGTATGTTATCTAGTTGGAGCACACATGGGAGGTTGGCATGTCCGTACTGCATAGAGGATACAAAAACTTTTAGACTGATGCATGAAAGGAAGCCTTGCTGGTTTGAGTGTCATCGTCGATTTCTACCCAGCGACCATCCGTTCTGACGATAAAGGAATGTGTTTCGAGCAAGCACAATTGAAATGGAAGGTCCACCCACAAGATTGTCTGACATAGATATTTTAAGAAGATTGTGATACTTTCCAGATATATTAACAGATGCCCGTAGTCTGATGCCCTTCCTTGGATTTGGGAAGGATCACAATTGGACAAATAAATCTATTTTTTGGGAACTATCATATTGACCCACACTATTGATACGATATAATTTGGATATGATGCATGTGGAGAAAAATGTGTTTAGTACAATAATGAATGTTAAAGGGAAAATGAAGGATAATCTGAAGGCCCATATGGATTTAAAAGTAATATGTAAAAGACCAGAATTGGAACTCAAAGAGTATAATGGCAAAGTACTGAAACCAAAGGCAAGGTACGTGCTTGGACCTGATCAAATAAAGCAGGTATGTCAATGATTGAGATAGTTGAGATTTCCAGATGGATATGTCTCTAACATTGCTCGGGCTGTGAAGATTGACGATGAACAGTTATATGGGTTGAAGAGCCCTGATTGTCATATCTTTATGCAACGATTGATACCCCTAGCATTCCATGATATGTTAGACAAACCTATATGGGGGGTATTGTCTGAGTTGAGTGGATTTTTTAGAACATTGTGCGCATCGAAAGTCATAGTATCTGATGTAAAGAATCTTTAGGACTCTATTATCACTACTGTTTGTCTGCTAGAAAAGATTTTTCTGCCAGCATTTTTTGATGTTATGAAACATTTGATCATACATTTGCCATATGAACTAAGGGTTGGTGGTCCTGTGCAATATCGGTTGATGTACCCATTTGAAAGGTATATGTTTTCTTATATTTGTCTCTTTAATGACAGATATTTCAAATTTGAAATGTATATTTTTGATAGATGCATGTTTGACCTCAAAAAAAAGGTTCGTAATAATGCAAGAGTAGAAGACTCTATTTGTGAGACGTACACTTTAGAAGAGATTTCAAATTTCTCATCTATGTACTTTGAAACTCACATTCCAACATGTTACACATGTCTGCCTCATAACGATGATAGAGAACAAGTAACCGTAGTTGACAAACTGTCGATATTTCAACCACTTGGGCATGCATTTGGTAGTTGCCGATCAAAACTCTTGGCAGATCGTGAGCAAGACACGGCACACATCTATATTCTTTTTAATTACTCTGCGATCGACCCATACATCAAGTATATATAGACGCAACACAATTCTAAATTCTTTTATGTTCTATATGTGCATATATCGTTCGGTAATATAAGTATTTGTGGTTTGCAGACGATTTGATCTGGAGTTGCGAAGAGAAGTTTCACATCTCACTGATGCAGAAGTACAAAAAGAACATGAAACTAAGTTTGTAGAGTGGTTGAAAGAGTTGGTAAGGATGCTCACATAAATTGTGTACTTGTAAACAATAATAAGTTACTTAATTGGTCGTGATCACAATCATTGTTTATGTTTGTGTGTAGGTCCGCCATGATAATGCTAAAGATCAAGGAATATGTGATTTACAAAATGGTCCGACTAAAGTTGTGCAATGTTACAACGGGTATATCGTAAATGGTTATCGATTCCATACAAAACACTACGGTATAAACAAATCAACGATGAATAGTGGCGTGTGTGTCAAGGGTAACAACTACGATGAAAATGAACATGATTACTACGGTGTTGTAGAGGAAATAATGAAGTTGACTTATTTAGGCATAAATAATTGGGTAACTTTATTCAAGTGTCATTGGTTTGATCCAACTGCAACAAGAGTCGACAAAGCCTCAGACATTGTGGAGGTGAATCATAAATCAAGGTTTGGAACATATGAACCATTCATATTAGCCTCGCAAGCTCAACAAGTTTATTATACTTCATATCCGATTAGAAAAAAGTCAGATAGAAATGAATGGTAGGCAGTTTGCAAGGTGAAGTCCAAACTATACCCTGAGTATGATCAGTTACAGGAAGCCAAGTTAATTGAAGAGAGTGATTACTATCAATCAGATGATATCTATGACTTCTCTTATGGTCACAATGTTGCGCATGATATGCATGTCATATCTCCATTGGTCGATGAAATATTCATAGAAGAATGTGATCCAAATGACATACCAAGTAAATGGGCAAACAATGAAGAAGAAGATGAAGAAGAAGAATAATATGAAAGTCAAACAAGTGATGAGGAAGAATTCTCAAGCTAGTGAGCAAAATCTTGTAATACAAACCTCTATTTGAATATATTCCAATGTTTTGAATGTATTGCAATACTTGATGTGAATAATTTGAATTATTTGAATGTACTGCAATACTTTATGTGAATGATTTGAATATGTTGCAATACTTGATGTGAATGATTTGAATGTATTACAATGATTTGCAGGTATTCCAATGATTTGAATGATTTGAATGTATTGCAATACTTGATTTGAATTATTTGAATGTATTGAAATGTATTGCAATGATTTGAATGATTTGCAGGTATTCCAATGATTTGAATGATTTGAATGTATTGCAATACTTGATTTAAATTATTTGAATGTATTGAAATAAATTGCAGTGATTTGAATGATTTGCAGGTATTCCAATGATTTGAATATACTGCAATATTTGATTTGAATTATTTGAATGTATTGAAATACTTGATGTGAATGATTTGAAACAATTTGAATGTATTGCATGACATTTTTTATTTGTTAGAATATGGTTTGTGGAGCTTACAGTGGTCGTTCATCCAGTAGTAGCCAGTCTCAGCCTTCATCTTCACAGGCTCCTTTGATAGGTATATCATTTAACTAATTGGATGCTTGATTAGTTGAAATGCGCATTCTGAGAATTTCTAATGTATTTTTTTACAGATGATGTTTCGCGTGTACATGACCACCACCGACACCAGTTGATCATACAAGTCAGGAGTCAACACAAGATGAAGGGTCTTCTCAGTCTGGCACAAGAAGACTCATTCGAATAGTGTATATCGATAATCGACCGTAAGTATTTTGTTTTCATTTATTGCATATCTTATAAATATTATATATTGATATTTATTATGTACCAATTCATGTGCAACACGAGGTTCGAGCCACAATAAGTAGTACGCAATATTAGGAATTCACTACTTCAATATCTACCAGGACCGATCACTCAATGAAAAGAGTATTCAAAAGAGGTGATAGACAGATCGTGGTCCTCATTCACGATATACAATTGTTTGTCGTAGTTAATGTGTTTCGTATTTAATTATTTGTTATAGTCATATCTACTAACTTTCTGAAAATATTTATAGGCTTCGAATCATTTCGCGACTACGATGGAGGAACATGATGCTAAGAAGGTGTGGCAGAAGGGGGCTGCCAATCGATTTGCAGACATGCTGCACAATATGAAGACTGCAGCAAGAAAAGCATCTGGCGGGATAGATGATCCACTGCAGTGGAAGGGCCATGGACCTCCTACTATCAGGTCAGATGTTTGGGATGCAATGTGTGACAAGTGGCCTGGGGATGTATTTCGAAACCGCTCAATGAAGGCTGCACAAAATCGAGCAAAAATGCCCGTAGCCCATCTACACACAGGTGCATCTAGGACTTTTGGAGCCACCTGAAGAAAATGGTAACTCATCAATATATAAACAAATCAATTTTATAAGTATTATTACAAACCTGTTAACTAAATCTTTTATCATTTCACTACAAGAAACTTGTGGATTAGCGATGACCTAAATTCGTCGCTAAAGAGCTTAGCGACGGATTAGCGTCAGATTAGAGACAGATAACTTCCATCATGAATTTTTCGACGCTAATTCATGATGGAATATATCTGTCGCCCATTCCGTCGCTAAGTAGCGACAGAATGTATCTGTCACCAGTTTCGTCGCTAAGTTGCGACGGAATAACGAATGCCAACATCTGTTGCAAGGTCGTCGTTACTATACGGTGACTTAGGTTTTGCGATGGATTTATAGTCAACGCTAATCCGTCGCTACATTCAGCACTAATAGTAATTAGCGACGGATATATCCATCGCTAATCCGTCACAAACAAGGACAAAAATAAAAAAAATTATTTGAAAATTAAATATCAAGAAAAATTTTCTCGTGATACAATTTATATCTCCTGTACAATTTATATTTCCTGCGAATAAAAAATAAAGTACACATCAAAATACATATAAAAGGAAACTCAAACAATTAATTGATCCACTGTAAAATTCAAAAGTTCTAATTATATACAATTCAACATTTACATTTTTGAAACAAAAAGAAAGTAGAACAAATTCAACACATGAATCTAATCATCGCCAAGATTTGGCCGTCCTCTTGTTCATTGTCTTGATCTGCCCCTTCAGCTCCACTACGATGATTATCGCTAGCAACCTACACAAGAAAAGAAAGGTCAGTATTGATAAACAAAATATATTAAAATAAATTATACTCTATATGTGATTCTATCATGCTCATATGTGTTATTAAGGTAGTAAAAAAAGCTTAAATATGATTCAATCATGCTCATATATGCTCTAAGGCAATCAAAAAAATGTATATGTGATTCTACCATGCTCATATGTGTTCTAAGGTAGTAAAAAAACTTTATATGTGATTCAATCATGCTCATATGTGTTCTAAGGAAGTAAAAAAACTGTATATGTGATTCTATCATACTCATATGTGTTCTTAAGGCAGTTAAAAAACTTATATGTGATTCAATCATGCTCATATGTGCTCTAAGGCAGTCAAAAAAACTGTATATATGATTCTATCATGCTCATATGTGTTATAAGGTAGTAAAAAAACTTTAAATGTGATTCTATCATGCTCATGTGTTCTAAGGCAGACAAAAAACTATATATGTGATTATATCATGCTCATATGTGTTCTAAGGCAGTCAAAAAAACTCTATATGTGATTCTACCATGCTCATATGTATTCTAAGGCAGTAAAAAAACTTTATATGTGATTCGATCATACTCATATGTGTTCTAAGGCAGACAAAAAACTATATATGTGATTATATCATGCTCATATGTGTTCTAAGGCAGTCAAAAAAACTCTATATGTGATTCTACCAAGTTCATATGTGTTCTAAGGCAGTAAAAAAACTTTATATGTGATTCTATCATGCTCATATGTGTTTTAAAGCAGGCAAAAAACTGTATATGTGATTATATCCTCCTCATATGTGTTGTAAGACAGTAAAAAAAACTGTATATGTGATTCTATCATGCTCATATGTGCTCTAAGGCAGTCAAAAAACTTTATATGTGATTCTATCATGCTCATATGTGTTCTAAGGCAGACAAAAAACTATATATGTGATTATATCATGCTCATATGTATTCTGAGGCAGTCAAAAAAATTCTATATGTCATTCTACCATGCTCATATGTGCTCTAAGGGAGTCAAAAAACTGTATATGTGATTCTATCATGCTCATATGTGTTCTAAGGCATGCAAAAAATTGTATATGTGATTATATCATGCTCATATGTGTTCTAAGGCAGTCAAAAAAACTTTATATGTGATTCTATCATGCTCATATGTGCTCTAATGCAATAAAAAAGCTTTATATGTGATTCTATCATGCTCATATGTGTTCTAAGGCAGACAAAAAACTATACATGTGATTATATCATGCTCATATGTGTTCTAAGGCAGTCAAAAAAACTGTATATATGTGATTCTATCATGCTCATATGTGCTCTAAGACAGTCAAAAAATTGTATATGTGACTCTATCATGCTCATATGTGTTCTAAGGAAGGCAAAAAGTTATATATGTGATTATATCATACTCATATGTGCTCTAAGGCAGGCAAAAAAACTGTATATGTGATTCTATCTTGCTCATATGTGTTCTAAGGCAGTCAAAAAACTGTCTCTGATTTTATCATGCTCATATGTGCTCTAAGGCAGTCAAAAAAATGTATATGTGATTCTACCATGCTCATATGTGCTCTAAGGCAGTGAAAAAAATGTATATGTGATTCTACCATGCTCATATGTGTTTTAAGGCAGTTAAAAAACTTTATATGTGATTCAATCATGCTCATATGTATTCTAAAGGCAGTAAAAAAACTGTTTTTGTGATTCTATCTTTTTCATATGTGCTCTAAGGCAGTAAAAAAACTTTATATGTGATTCTATCATGCTCATATGTGCTCTAAGGCAGTAAAAAAGCTATATATGTTATTCTACCATGCTCATATGTGCTCTAAGGCAG
Organism: Nuphar pumila; assembly: GCF_984573655.1. Lineage (NCBI taxonomy): Eukaryota > Viridiplantae > Streptophyta > Magnoliopsida > Nymphaeales > Nymphaeaceae > Nuphar > Nuphar pumila. Next base: position 57,840,466 of record NC_143253.1, on the reverse strand, counting down.
TCAAAAAGCTGTATATGTGATTATACCATGCTCATATGTGTTCTAAGGCAGGCAAAAAACTATATATGTGATTTTTTTGTACTCATATGTGTTCTAAGGCAGTCAAAAAATTGTATATGTGATTCTACCATGCTCATATATGCGCTAAGGCAGTCAAAAAACTGTATATGTGATTCTACCATGCTCATATGTGTTCTAAGGCAGTAAAAAAACTGTATATGTGATTCTATCGTGCTCATATTTGTTCAAAGGTAGTAAATAAACTGTGTATATGGTTCTATCATACTCATATGTGTTCTGAGGCAGTAAAAGAACTGTATATATGATTCTATCGTGCTGATCTGTGTTCAAAGGCACTAAAAATATTATACTAAAATATTATTTAAAAGGTCAATATTAATAAACAAAATATGCTGAAATAAATTATATCCAATGCACCTAAGTTAAGGCAATTAAAGTTATATGAAATCTAACAACATGCAATAGATCACATGAAACTTTCATACCTGAGTGGCACCTACAATCGAAGTTCCCCTGTTCTGCAAAAAACTGTTGAACTCATCTCGGAGAACGTCGACAATTGTTTCATGGAAGTAGTCACGCATTGTGTTCTTAACGATCTGACATACATCATCACCATAAAAAATAGGATGCTTGGAGCTGATGTTGACGGGAGAAGTCTGTGAGCCGTGACTAGAAGAAGCAACGATTGGTGAGGTGTTCATATTACTCCCAAACCTGAACACACAACCCTTTTTGGGTTCACCTGTTACTATCACCCATGTTGAAGGATCAAATGATGGATGTTGAGTAGAGTCATTGCCATATCGCTCTACCATCTGTTGCTCATATGCCTCCTACAAAATAATGTTTATAGTATGCATTAATAATTAAGAATTACAATGTTTATGATAACTTGTATATTACAATGATTATTAATACAATAAATACATAACATTATCGTTCTCGCCTTCTCTGATACAAACTTTCTCGTGGTCTTACGTTTATGTGTTTCAACAAACACATCCTTGTATGGCACAATGCCTCCTTTTTTTGCTTCCTGCGAAGTGAAATGATAAAAGATTTAGTTAACAGGTTTGCAACAATACTTATAAAATTGACAATATATATTGATGAGTTACCATTTTCTTCAGGTGGCTCCCCAAAGTCCTAGATCCACCTTTGTGTAGATGGGCTTCGGACATTTTAGCTCGATTTTGTGCAGCCTTCGCTAAGCGGTTTCGAAATGCATCTCCCATCCACTTATCGCACATTCCCTCCCAATAATCTCTCCTGACAGTAATAGGGCCATGGCCCTTCCATTGTAGTGGTTCATCTATTCCGCTAGATATTTTTTTTGCTGCAGTCTTCATATTGTGCAGTATGTCTGCAAATTGATTGGCAGCTACCTTCTGTCACACCTTCCTTACATCATGTTCCTCCATCGTTGTCACGAAATGATTCAAAACCTATATATATTTTCAGAAAGTTAGTAGACATGACTATAACAAAAAATTAAATATGAAACACATTAACTATGACAAACAACTGTATACCGTGAATGATGACCACAATCTGTCTATCACCTCTTTTGGATACTCTTTTCATTGAGCGACTGGTCCTGGTAGATGTTGAAGTAGTGAATTCCTAATATCGCGTACTACTTCTTGTGGCTCAAACCTTGTGCTGCACATGAATTGGTACACAATAAATATCAATATACAATATTTATAAGATATGCAATAAGTGAAAATGAAATACTTACGGTCGATTATCGATATACACTATTCGAATGAGTCTTCTTGTGCTAGACTGAGAAGACTCTGCATCCTGTGTTGGCTCCTGACTTGTATGATCAACTGGTGTAGGTGGGTCATGTACAGGCGAAACATCATCTGTAAAAAATTACGTTAAAAATTCTCAGAATGCGCATTTCAACTAATCAAGCATCCAATTAGTTAAATGATATACCTATCAAAGGAGCCCGTGAAGATGAAGGCTAAGTCTGGCTACTACTGGATGAACGACCACTGTAAGCTCCACGAATCATATTCTAACAAATAAAAAATGTCAAGCAATACATTCAAATTGTTTCAAGTCATTCACATTAATGCAATACATTTCAATGCATTCAAATAATTCAAATCAAGTATTGCAATACATTCAAATCATTCAAATCATTGGAATACCTGCAAATCATTCACATCATTGCAATACATTCAAATCATTCATATCAAGTATTGCAATACATTCAAATCATTTACATCAAGTATTGCAATACATTCAAATAATTCAAATTATTCACATCAAGTATTGCAATACATTCAAATCATTGGAATACCTGCAAATCATTCACATCATTGCAATACATTCAAATCATTCACATCAAGTATTGCAATACATTCAAATCATTTACATCAAGTATTGCAATACATTCAAATAATTCAAATCATTCACATCAAGTATTGCAATATATTCAAATAGAGGTTTGTATTACAAGATTTTGCTCACTAGCTTGAGAATTCTTCCTCATCACTTGTTTGACTTTCATATTCTTCTTCTTCTTCTTCTTCTTCTTCATCTTCTTTATCTTTTTTTTCTTCATCTTCTTCTTTATTGTTTGTCCATCCACTTAGTATATCATTTGGATCACATTCTTCTGTGAATGTTTCATCAACCAATAGAGATATGACATGCATATCATGCGCAACATTGTGACCATAAGAGAAGTCATAGATATCATCTGATTGATAGTAATAACTCTCTTCAATTAACTTGTCTTCCTTTAACTGATCATACTCAGGGTATAGTTTGGACTTCACCTTGCAAACTGCTCACCATTCATTTCTATCTGACTTTTTTGTAATCGGATATGAAGTATAATAAACTTGTTGAGCTTGCGAGGCTAATATGAATGGTTCATATGTTCCAAACCTTGATTTATGATTCACCTCCACAATGCCTGAGGCTTTGTCGACTCTTGTTGCAGTTGGATCAAACCAATGACACTTGAATAAAGTTACCCTATTATTTATGCCTGTTATCGTCGCGAAAATTTTTCCCCGTCTTCCCTTCCTTGCGGAAGAGAAAGAGGGAAACACCTTCGCGATTCAAACTTGACCGAATTTTGGAAAATATTTTGAAATACTCACCTCCGTTTTGAAAATTGCGGGAAAATCCATGGGATGGGGCTCAACCTGTCGGTACAAGGTTCGACCGTTTCTGCCGCCTTTAACAGGGGTAATCGAACCAAGGACCAAAATTGTGCTTGACTTAGTTAAATCATCAAAATCGTGTTCTATCCTAAATGCACAGAGAATTCAGGCATGTGCTATGAGATTTGAAAAATGGAAGTAGGAAAACATGATGTATGCTTGGAAAATATTTGAAGTTGAAAGCTATTTCTTTAGGAAAATCAATTTCTCAGGAAACTCAGAAGAAAGGGGTTTTGAAATCACGAGAAAGTTCATAAAGTTGTGGGAAAATCATGAATAGTTGAAAATCCTGGGAAAATAGAAGTGATTCTTGAGAAAAAGGTGAACATTTGAAAAGGAAAACACTTCTCAGGAAAACTTGGACTTTGAGAATTTTCTTAGGAAAATGATGGAAAATTTATAGGAAAAACTCATTGGAGAGGAAAAATTGAACTTGGGAAATTGAAATCATGGGAATCTTACCCTTGAAATACTTGAAAATCGATTTTGATCTTTGAGAAAGGTGAGAGACTTCTTTTGAAAATCTTGAGAAAATAACCTTTTCCATGGAAAACTGTGGAAAAACTTGACTTGGGAAAACCGATTTTGGAAAATCCTCAGAGTTTCTTGAGAAATTGATTTCTTGAGAATGAAATTTTCTTAAGAAAATCACGAGAAAACCAATGATTTTATGATGCAAATGATATGATTGAATGAATGCACTTTGAAAGATTTTCTAAGAAATTTGTTGGAAAATGTGTATTAAGTCAAAGTAAACCATTCACATATTCTGACTGTGGCCATGAATATGTTTAGAGTTTAGTTGATTTAATGCACAATGTTTTGAAAATATTGGAAATATGATGTGCATTTTGAGATAGCCTAAGAGTGTAGGCTCAATGTGACTAGTAGAAAGATGATGGATCTGGGTCTCGTCCATATTCCGACTAGGGCCGTAAATATGGATTCCACCGAGTCCATCAACTCCCTAAGAGTTGGTGCACGTGCCATTCGTGTACATCCATAGTGCCTTTGAAATAATGTACATGAATCACATAAACAGGATATTGCATAAATTCAAACTATATGATATGCATCCTAGTCTAAGCAGGAAATTAAAATCTTATGCCAAGGTTTACATTATTACATCACTAAATAAATGGAATAAAAGAAATTTGCAGACTTCAACTCTTTCTTTTGAATGTCCCTGCCAAATCTTGAAATAAGGTTAGCTCAAATATGTGGGTTTTTCCAAGATTTTCCAATAATATTATGAAATTATTGGATTTAATTGGATATAAACCCTATTATCATGCTTCCTTGATATTTGAAATGATGAAAATGCAATAAATTTAGTAGAAAATAGTTTGAAATTCGGAATTGGGGTCAAAATGACCAAAATACCCCTAATATTAAAGTTATACCTTTAAAATAAGGGTTTTTGAAGGAAATTTTGGTAAAATTGAGATTTCGAAATTCAAATTGAATCAAATGATGATGAAATGCAGTATGAGGCATGATGACATGCTGCTAAACACATTAGGACTGTAAAATCAGAATTTGATATTTTGCAATTTATCCAAAATAACGAATTTCGCTTGTTTTTCGCTTGGATCCGGGTCCCACAGGGCCTTATTTTGATGATATGGCTAAATCAAGCCTTAAATGAATTCCAAATTACACCAAATTCGGTATGAAGCATCTACCTACTCTGATAAACAACTTAGAATGCTAAAAATCACGAAATGATATGATTTGAATGCTAAAATTTAAAGAAAGTCCTAAAAAGGGTGGATTTTGCCTATGGACCCGAACCAAATGCAATGCTTAATATGATAATGCAAGATTTACACCATAAAAACTTCTGATATTTTGCAGACTGCTAAAGGACCCGAAATCAAACATTTTTGGTTTTTACAGCCTCGGGATTTGAGCCATGGTGAACTCGGTAACAGGGATTTGGTTCTGACGAAGGTAAAATCAACCTAATCTAATAACAAATGCTACAAAAATAGAAAACAGCCATGTAAATTTCTGATATTTAACAGAGATACTCACGACATCTACAGAGACAACTTTCATGTTCATAATTTTGGCATTTGATCAATATAAACACAGATAAAAATATAACTTTTTATTCCTAAATCGACAGAATAGACAAATGTGACCAAACAGGTGACTGACAAGAAAAATCTGAAACATATATCACAACTGTTCTAAAAATCACAGGTTTTCAGATGCAAACAAAGGACATCCTGAACATGACATTCACTTTTTATAGATTTAGATTTGGATAAATACCCAAAGAGAACCCATAGCCTTAAGTCGATCCAAAGTATCAGAGGCCCAAATCAGGCTCTGACACGTGTCCCGAACTCTCAGATTTTTATCAGACATTAAACAAAATCATAAAATTCTGAGAAAATCAGGTTAAACACTAGACATCCTCTTGAGCTCAGAACATCTTTCGGATAGAAAATTGGATCTTCCATGAGGGAGCTCTCGATTTTACAAGTCGGAAATGAATGTTTAAAACGCATCCCGGGTAACAAAACCCGACTTGCCATTTCGAATGTTTACTGCAGTAAATTAATTCAAATGCTTCCAAATTTTTTGCGTATTTCTAGGGACATTTAAAGACGCCCGTCATGATTTTTTGGGATTTTTTTACAAAAATTAGACGCATGAAATGACGTATAGACTGACTGACAAAAACAGAGAGTTACTGAAACTGAGCAGAATTGAAATAAATGCTAAATTAAACCTAATTAACTCATGAAACATGCTAAATTGACGAAATAAAATACAAATTAAATTTAGCTAAATGCATGAATGCTAAAAATCATCAAGGAAGCATAATTGAATATTTTTATATATGTTGTTTTACGAGAATAGCTCAATCCATCCCTCGGATGAGCTCTTTCTTCAAACGACAACACGAATCAAATCATGATGAAATCGATTGGAATAGGGGCTTACCTTGTGTTCTCCTGCAGTTTTGGAACTCCCTAAATGAACGACTACCTTGACAATGGGCTCTAGAGGGGCGTTAATCCAGAGGAAACCAAGAAAGAAAGAAAATGGAATTCTGAAGTTCATTTCTCAAACAGGGCTCCCTCTGAACTGGGCATGGGCTAGGGTATATGTAGAAATTTTGGAGATTTTCAAAATTCAAACACAGTGAATCTGGACCTTTCATGTGGCGCCATCTTAGGGCATGCCATTTTGATTTTTTGAGAAAATAAAAATGAGAATTTTGTGAGTGAGACACCTCAGCAGGGAAATTTGGAATTTTTCAAAAAGCTTGCTTGATTTTCTCTGCAGGAGTCTCCCAAATGGCGCCACCTCAGAGGATGTCCTCTTGGAGTTTGAAATTCAAAGCTTGGTTTTTCTAGAAGAATGATAGATTGCCATGTGGTGCCACCTCAGGGTGGCTCCACACTGCCATGTGTCAGAAGGTAGGAGCAGAGGAAGCAGAAGATGCCACCTCAGAGGGGTTTGAATTCTACTTTTTCTGATGAAAGGAGAGACTGACATGTGGCTCCACCTTAGAGCATCTACATTGACATGTGTCAGAAGGAAAGGCAGAGGATTCAGATGGTGCCACCTCAGAGAGAGTTTGAAATTTAAATTTTTGCTTTTTCTAGAGAAAAGGAAAGACTGACATGTGGCGCCATCTCAGGGTGGCTCCTACAATGACATGTGGCAAGAGGGAGGAAAAGGAGGGAAAGGGACACATGGCACCATCTCAAAAAATGAATTTAGGGAGGAGACTTCAGGACTTGCGCCACCTCAGCCTGGAGTTTGAATATTTGAATTGTTGCTTTTTCTAAAGGAGGCAGAAAATGACATGTGGCATTTGCATTTTCTGAGAAAAGCAGGGAATGACATGTGTCATTTGCTTTTTCTGAGAAGAGCAGAGAATGACATGTGTCATTTGCTTTTTCTGAAGGAAGCTAGAAATGACATGTGTCACTTGCTTTTCTGAGAAAAGCAGAAGGTGACATGTGTCAGTCTGCTTTTTCTAAAGGAGGGAGAGATTGACACATGTCCTCTGCTGGAGACACACTTCAACTATTGCCACCTCAGGGGAGACGAGCTTTACTTTTTCTGAACAGGACAACACATGACACGTGGCACCTCATGGTGGCCTTGGAATGACACATGGCACAGGGTGAAGATGGTGGACACTGACACATGGCATGGAATGAAGAGGATGTCTAATGACATGTGGCGGCATCTTAAGGTGCCCCCACACTGACACGTGTCAAAGGATGGCAGAAGAGAGAAGGTGACATGTGGCGCCACCTCTAGGTGAACCCTATGCTGACACATGGCAGGTAAATGGGAGGAGAGAGAAAAGAAAAGTGGCACCAATCCAGGGGACAAGGCTCCTATATTTTTGGGTTTTTCAAAATTCAGGTTTTTCAAAAGAAAAGCCTGTGTGACACCACCTCAGCGTGGGTCCCATATTGCTTCTTTATTGAAATAAGGACAAGACAACAACCTCTTTTTGGAATTTTCATAAAATCTAGACTAATTGGTAAAACAGAAATTTTGAAAAGACTTGGCCCCTATAGGGCGATTTTGTAAAAGAATGATAGTTGAAATTGTTTGACAAAAGGGCAAAATCTGAGATGAAATTTATTGAAAATTATCCAGATTGTTTTCCTGATAAAATATTTTGAAATTCAGAGTCCTGGGGGTAAAATGGGAAGAATTGATAATTTTGAAGACCCAGGGTTTTGAAATTGATTTTAAAAGGAGTTGAAATTCAAATCTGGATTGAAAATTTTGAAATCGAGAGTTCTGGACCTCGAAATGACATGCTGTGCAGTGCGGTGATATGAGATGCTCATGCAATGATGTGCAATGCCATGTCTTATGAAATGTAATCCTGAACCGGGCTTTGGGGATTCCCGTCTCCTGTCAGGAGTAGAATTTTGAACATCCGAGCTAAAAATAGAGAAATTTTGAGATTTGCAGATGAAATTTAGACTTCTACAAGGTTCAGGCTCAGAAAATGACCATTTTGCCCTCAGGCGATTTCAGAGGCTGGATGCCGATGCTTGGTGGAAATGTCGGGGAGGTGAGTGAAAATTTGGGGTGTTTACAATGCCTAAGTAAGTCAACTCCATTATTTCCTCTATAACACCATAGTAATCATGTTCATTTTCACCGTAGTTGTTACCCTTGACACACACGCCACTATTCATCGTTGATTTGTTTATACCGTAGTCTTTTGTATGGAATCGATAACCATTTACGATATACCCGTTGTAACATTGCACAACTTTAGTCGAACCATTTTGTAAATCACATATTCCTTGATCTTTAGCATTATCATGGCGGACCTACATACAAACATAAACAATGATTGTGATCACGACCAATTAAGTAACTTAGTGTTGTTTACAAGTACATAATTTATGTGAGCGTTCTTACCAACTCTTTCAACCACTCTATAAACTTAGGTTCACGTTCTTTTTATACTTCTGCATCAATGAGATGTGAAACTTCTCTTCGCAACTTCAGATCAATTAGTCTGCAAACCACAAATACTTATATTACCGAACGATATATGCACATATAGAACATAAAAGAATTTAGAATTGTGTTGCATCTACATATACTTACTCGATGTATGGGTCGATCGCTGAGTAATTAAAAATAATATAGATGTGTGTTGCGTCTTGCTCTCGATTTGCCAAGAGTCTTGATCGACAACTACCAAATGCATGCCCAAATGGTTGAAATATCGACAGTTTGTCAATAATAGTTACTTGTTCTCCATCATCGTTACGAGGCAGATATATGTAACGTGTTGGAATGTGAGGTTCAAAGTACATAGATGAGAAATTTGAAATCTCTTCTAAAGTGTACGCATGACAAAAAGAGCCTTCTACTCTTGCTTTATTACGAACCTTTTTTTTATGTCAAACATGCATCTATCAAAAATATATATTTCAAATTTGAAATATCTGTCATTGAAGAGACAAATATAAGAAAACATATACCTTTCAAATGGGTACATCCACCGATATTGCACAGGACCACTAACCCTTAGTTCATATGGCAAATATATGATCAAATGTTTCATAACATCGAAAAATGTTGGCGGAAAAATATTTTCTAGCAGACAAACAGTAGTGATAATAGAGTCCTCAAGATTTTTTACATCAGATACTATGACTTTCGATGCGCACAATGTTCTAAAAAATCCACTCAACTCAGACAATACCCTCCATTATAGGTTTGTCTAACATATCATGGAATGCTAGGGGTATCAATCGTTGCATAAAGATATGACAATCAGGGCTCTTCAACCCATGTAACTGTCCATCATCAATCTTCACAGCCCGAGCAATGTTAGAGACATATCCATCTTAAAATCTCAACTGTCTCAACCATTGACTTACCTGCTTTATTTGATCAGGTCCAAGCACGTACCTTGCCTTTGGTTTCAGTACTTTGCCATTATACTCTTTGAGTTCCAATTCTGGTCTTTTACATATTACTTTTAAATCCATACGGGCCTTCGGATTATCCTTGGTTTTCCCTTTAACATTCATTACTGTATTGAACACATTATCAAACACATTTTTCTCCACATGCATGACATCCAAATTATGTCATATCAATAAGGTCGGTCAATATGGTAGTTCCCAAAAAATACATTTCTTTGTCCAATTGTGATCCTTCCCAAATCCAAGGAAGGGCGTCGAACTACGGGCATCTGTTAATACATCTGAAAAGTATCGCAATCTTCTTAAAATCTCTATGCCAGACAATCTTGTGGGTGGACCTTCCATTTCAGTTGTGCATGCTCAAAACGCATTCCTTTGTCGTCAAAACGGATGGTCGCTGGGTAGAAATCGACGATGACACTAAAACCAGCAAGGCTTCCTTTCATGTGTCAATCTAAAAGTTTTTGTATCCTCCATGCAATATGGACATGCCAACCTCCCATGTGAGCTCCAACCAGCTAACATACCATATGCAAGGAAGTCATTGATTGTCCATAGAACAACGGCCTTCATATTGAAATTTTGTTTTTTGTAAGCATCATACGTGGTAACACTGTCATCCCACAATACTTTTAGTTCATCAATCAATGGCCTTAAATATACATCAAGATTTTGGCCAGGTGAGGTCGGACCAGGGATCAATAGAGACAAGAAAAGATTTGGACGCTTCATACACATGCTTGGTGGAAGGTTGTATGGAGTTACAAATACTGGCCAACATGAGTATGGAGTTGATCTACCCCCAAATGGATTAAATCCATCTGTACATAGACCGAGTCTAACATTTCTCACTTCCATTGCAAAGTTCTGATGAGTACGATCAAAGTGCTTTCAAGCTTCCGCATTAACAGGATGCGTGATCTTATCTTCATCATGTCGAACTTTATTTGCATGCCATCTCATGTGTTTAACTGTCCTTGAAGATATATACAATCGTTGCAATCTAGGAGTGATAGGAAAGTAGCGGAGTGACTTGTATGAAACTTCTTTTGATCTTGAGCTACCATTGCCTCTTGTCTTTGGCTTGAACCGAGGATGCCCACATGACGGGCATGATATGTTATTTTTCTGATCCTTGAAATACAACATGCAGCGATTTGGACAAGCATCTATATTTTTATACCCCATACCTAGAGCGTTGACCATAACCTTCACACGATAGAAATTTTGTAGCAATTTCTCATCTTTGGGCGACATACTCTTCACAATCATGCATAAACGGTCAAAATATGATTGACTCAAATTATACTCGGACTTCAAATTCATTAGTTGAAGAACTGCAGTATGTCTCTCACAACCGTTCCAAAGTGGCCCATCAGCATCTCTAAGTAAATCATAAAATTTACTGGCTGCATCATTTGGTGATTCTTCATCTACTGCAGTTGTTACATCACTAGGACCCATAGCAGAACCCAGTTTTGTTCCTGCGGCATCAAATAGCAAATCCATATATGGATTATCATGCACCACATTCACCCGTGCATCAAAATTGTTTCTAAATTCTTCATCAGGAAACGTCCAATTCTGATAATCGCTCACAAAACCCTTCATGTATAGGTGATGTCTAACGCCATGAGGTTCTACAAATTGATTGTTCTTATAAATCTTGCAGGGACACCTAATCTGACCTATAGGATCTATTGTACTGACACTTGCCGTTGCAAATTCAATAAAACTTTCAACACCATCCATATATTCATGCGATAACTCATTGTCAACTATCCTACAATACATCCATTCACGGTTTGTAGTCATTTTATCGTATGATGTTACGAATAGTATCCTAACTAATTAAAAAGAGAATCATCAGAATGCTATGATAAAGAAAATATCAAATTTATCATGCAATATATGATGTCATACAATCACAAGAATTATGATGCATGTATTGATAACTTAATATTTTCATGTGCAAACTATTCATAACACGATATATTCATTTAAAACATGCTTTCATTATACAATTTCATATGTAAGTCATAATCAAATTGAAAGTAACTACATGCATGAACGCAATCACATCAAACATTGCAATACATCGAAAACATTCATATCAAAAAATATCAAACATGTACCTGCAGCAAACACACTCCAATACCCCGCTAACTACTACCATGCCTAACATGGAATCCGTACTCCAAAATTAAGAACACTTCTATTCTCATACATTAAAATCATGCTCAGCAGGATCTCCAAACTCCAACAAAGCAGTCCTAGATATCAACAACTAAGAGAGTATGTGAACAGTAAAGTGTTGCATCCAAAATATTAAATAACATGTGATGTGCTTGCATCACTTACTTATCACGGATATTTACCCGATTTGCATTATTTTTGTCACTTACCACGGGTGGAGGGGCACAAGCGAGATCCGTTAAGAAATATGCAAAAGGCATTGTGTTAAAATGAAGTCACCCTCTGCCAAAAGAAAAAAAATTAGAATAAATATCGAAGTCAGACAGGATTTCAGCGAGGTGGAACGCCTCCCGGGCGTCGACCACCTCTCCGTTCGGCCCGACCGCCCTCGAGTTCGGTCGGCCAGTCAGTAGGCCGACGATGTACGACAGCAGCATGAGGTCTTTGAAGGCAGTGATCGTCCCCCGGAGCGGCTGGCATGGGGTGATGCTGTGGTCCAGGGACCCGGTGATCGTCGGGCACCACCCGGCTCGTCGCCCCCCTACCGAAAAAAAAATGAGGTAGGAGCTAGGGGCGACCCCCTACCGAAACAAAAAATGAGGCAGGGTCGCCCCCCTCCCCCCTGCCGGAAAAGCATGGGGGGCGACCCCCTGCCCGAATAAAAAAATGAGGCAGAGGGCGACCCCCTGCAGGAAAAAACAAACGAGGCAGGGGTTGCCCCCCTACCGGAAAAAAAGGAGGCACGAGGGCGACCCCGTGCCCAAATAAACAAATAAGGTAGGGGGCAATTGTGATCATCGCAAAAAATTTCCTCTCTTGTGGTTTTTCTCTCTTCCTTCTCTTTTCCTTTTCTGACCTCTATTTTCCTCCTTTTTGAAGGGAGAAAAATAAAAGAAAGAAAAGAAAGAGAGAAGAGAAAAGAGAGAAACAGAGAAGAGGAACTCTTTTGCGCGGTCTCACTTGACCTTAATTTGAAAATATTTAGAAATTTAACTCGCCTCCGTTTTTGAAATGTTTTGCGAGAAAAATGGAGAGACGGGATTCGCTCGTCGGTACGAGGTTCGACTGTTCCTGGTGCCTTTACCAGGGGTAATCGAACCAAGGATCGAATTTATGCCTTTTGCTTTGCCTAAACATTATCTAAGAATTTATCCTAAAGACCTAAATGCACAAAGAATCATGCTTGTGCAATGCAAGGATGTATGCTCTTTTCGAAAAATTTGATTTGGAAATTTCCAAGTATTCTGAGATGAACTTGGTAAAGGAGTGAAGAAATGATTGAATCTAACTTAAAACTTGAGATAGATCATAGAAGTTCTAAGTTTTTGAAGTAAATCAGAGTTGGAAGAATAAATCTTGATTTTGGGAAGGAATGACTTGAAGCTTTAAAATGAAAGGAAATGAAGTTTCAAAGTCGGAAATAGACTTTTGAATTTGAACTTGAATTTAGGAAAGGAAATGAATACTTGAGATGGAATTGAATTTGGATTTTGAAGTTTGAAATTTAGAATAGATCTAAAAAATCCAAATGGTGTTTAAAAAAAAAATAGAGATGAATTTAAGGAATTCAGATATGATCTGTAGATGAAATTGGATTTGAAATCTGGATCCTAAAATGGGTTTGTATCTTAAAATGGATTTAGGATCTGAAATCTGAGATCCAAGGTAGAGATTTGGATTCTGGATCCTAAAACGGGTTTTGGATCTGGAATCTGAGATCCAAAGTGGCATTGGATTCTGAATCCTAAAATGGATTTGGATCCGAAGTCTAAGATCCAAGATGGAATTGGGTTCTGGATCCTAGAATGGATTTTGGATCTGTAATCTGAGATCCAAGATGAGATTGGATTCTGGATCCTAAAATGGGTTTTGGATCTGGAGTCTGAGATCCAAAGTGGCATTGGATTCTGGATCCTAAATTGGATTTGGATCTGAAGTCTAAGATCCAAGATGAAATTTGGATTCTGGATCCTAAAGGAAATTTTGGATCTGAAGTCTGAGATCCAAGATGGAAGTTGAGTTCTGAATCCTAAAATAGAATTGGATCTGAAATCTGAGATCAAAAAGTGGAATTGGATTCTGGATCCTAAAATGGGATTGGATCTGAAGTCTAAGATCCAAAGTGAAATTTGGATTCTGGATCCTAAAGGGGAATTGGATCTGAAGTCTGAGATCCAATTTGAGTGTTGAATCCTGGATCCTAAAATGGATTTGGAGTTGTTAAATTCAGAAGATGAATTAAGAACATCCAAATTTGAATTGAACTTTAAAAAAATGAAATTTAGAATTTGAATCTTGAATATACAAATGAATTTCAAAGTCAAATTAGACCTTGAATTTTGATTGAATTTGAAATTTAGAAGATGAATCAAGAATCTCAAAGTTAAATTGAACTTTGATTTTGATTGGAGTTTTAAATATAAAATGAATTTGGAATTTCAAAGTCAAATTGAACTTTGAAATCTGATTTGAATTTGAATATAAAAATGACTTTGAAATCTCAAAGTTAAATTGAACTTTGAGATTGAAAATGAAATTGAATTTGAAAATGAAAGGATGAATTGGATTTTATAAGAATTGAAGATAGATTGAGAAAGATATTTACATCACTAGGAGTTTTTGAAAAAGGAATTTTGAAAATATGATGCAGTTCTATCCTAAATGATGAATGAATTTAAAGAATTTGAAATTGGATTTTGAAAAGCTATTCCATTCTTTAAATGAATTAAAATAAGATTGAAGATATAATACATCCTTGACTATGGTCATTGAATGTATTATATAATAATCTATATTTAGATTCAAGAGAAGAATGAAATACATTTGGTGCTTTTATAGAATTTAAAATGAAATGAACTCTCAATATACCCTGACTATGGCCATTGGTATATGTTTTGAGTTAATTTTAAGTTAAATTCTGATAAAAGAAGAAAATATTTAAGAAAAATATGATGAGTTCTGAGAATGGATCCAGTGTGGACCCAATGTTATTTCATAAAAGATAAAAATCCTAAGTCTTGTTTACATCTCGACTATGGCCGTTGATGTAAATCATTAACTTAGGATTAATTTACCTCTTATGAAATGGTGCATGTGCCATTCGTGTAGCCATTTGTGAGAATTTGAGAAATAAAGGCAGAGATGCATGAAAATAAGCAATTTATGATATTTACAATGCTCATTCATTCTATCTAAAATAGGAAATGTAAATTCTCATTAAGATCTAGCTATTACAATATACGAAATTGAATTTATAACTCCAAATAATGATCTTTTCTACATATCCCCTGCAAAATAATACAGTTAGTATGAAAGCAAAAGGGAATTGCACATTTAAACTATACCAAATGTGAGGTGCCCATATGTCAGGATATTTATGATTTTAAGATATAAGAAGTGATATGGACATATCTCCATGCAGATACACACATACCTACTTATCAACACATATGTATATGGGTATATATATATGTATGTATATATATGCGTATATATATATGTATGTATATATATACCTATATATAAACCACATATGACCTACATACAACATAGGTGGATGAGAACAATGCTAGAGTCTACAAGCCTTGAATAAGTGGATAAATGTAGAAATTTATCATGATAAAGGAGTTGTAAGTGCTAAACATGGTGAAGGGGCAACCATTTAAGTAGAGGTGAGTGTTAGGAGAAGAAGAGGTGATCATGGGCTGTACCCTAAGCTCATGGGTACTGCTATGCTCCTGTGAAAAATTTACAACAGGGTAAGGGTTGTGCTAGGCATTTGCACATGGGGAGTGTCATGGCCATTGCTGAAGGTATAGGGAAAGCTACAACAGTGTTAGATACTGTTGTAAGTGTGTGGAAGATGGAGTGAAGGTGCTGAGATATGGGTACATAAGTAAATGTGTGTGGCACATAGGGCTATATGGATGGGATATGTAAAGTGGTGTTGTGCAAAAGGTAGTTGTGATACTGTGTTGGTGCGAAGAGGGTGGTGAATGACAATGACCGAAGAAGAAAGGTATGACTTGCAGCAGGTAGAAGATGAAACAGAGGGTATTAGTGATGCTAGTGAATGAGTGCACAACAGGAAAAAGTACTATCAACAAGTATGCTATACGGTGGTGAGGTGTGTGGGAGTGTAAGTGCAGCAGGTGTGCAAATGAGAATGATACAGGTAGTTGCGGGAAGTGTATGATGATGAAGGTGTTCGTAGCTGGATATGAGCTGATGGTAGGCTGCAGGGAGATAGAACAACAGGGCAACAGGTTACAACCCTTCTCTGTCTGCCAACTTCTTATTGCTTTTTAGAGTGTTTCTTCTTCTTTCCCTGGATTCTTTTGCAATCTTTAGCCCGGCTTCTGCTTCCTCTATCCCTTCCTTTATTGCAGCTGCAGAAGCAGCAGTAGCTGAACTCGCATCAACCTCAACATCCAAGCGGAGTGGTGAACTCTGTTTTGAAACCTCTTCAACTAAGTGAATTTCTGGAGCAATCATTGTATGATGTTGTCCACTGCTAGACACCATGTTATGTAGATTACCATTCTCATGAAAATCTTTCATTCTTGAAGCCAGCCTCTTCTTAGAATGACCATTTTTGATGACTGATTTTGGAGGTGGTTTTGAAGGGGGTAGTATGGATGCAGAACATATATGTACAGTGCATATAACAGGTGAAGTGTGATTACAGCAGGTGAATGATGCCAAAAGTGCTGGGTGTAATATGAAAGATGCAATGATATATGGGTGCTGCCACAGGTGCCATAGCATGGATGTGCAGGGGATGGTATAAGCCTAGCATAATAGATTGACGAAATAAAAATCAACCACTTAAGTACAACCAAACAGATTTATATGCTCAATGATATAGTCGCCTCACATACAGCCCTCATATTGTAATCCTTCTCAATATCATTTATTGAGCTAGCTTTGAGTAACATAAAATCCCACTTCATGACTTTCTTTCGTAGCCTCCATCTTTAGGACAATCATCAATAAGAATAGAATTTACTTGCCCTTGTGATAGAACATTCACAGATGTCCTTTCACAACAATGGCTTGAGGTTTTACACGTAAATTGCTTAACACGATAAGGTATTTGCTACTTAAAAGATGTAAGTACAGGGGCAAGTAGGAGCTTATAGCTTCTAACTGGCTCCTAGACTGGATGTGATAGATCTTTGCGTGGTAATGAGCTGCTGTCAGATCGAGTTGCGAGATTTTAACCATCATCTCAGCAAACACTTCTGAGTGAGATATTGTGCTTTCATGTAGGTGTTGTAAAAAAAAAGAAAACACACAAATTACAGTAAAAGAGAGAAAGAAAAAAAAATGAATATTGTGTGTTGTGGAAGGCAGGGAAATGGTGTATATGATTAACACAATTTATGAGAGATGACATACTGTGGACGAAATATAAGCACCTTTTAAGATGAAATATTAAAAAAAAACTCCTGGAACAAACCACATACTCACGCTGAAGATGAGAAATGACAGGTAAATCATGGATCTAGGCTATACAGGGAATGAAAATCTATATACGTTCAAATGAAATCTATAAAGGAGAGCACACATATGTATTGTAACGAGTCTTAGAGAATAAAGCATATGTGTGCTGTAACAAAATACGAGTGAAAATATGCCTATACCTGCTATAATGGACCATAGAGAGAGAAAACAAATGCTTATATCATGGCAATGGTATGAGCCTATACTGTAACAAGCTTCTGGAAATAAATTTTCCTAAGTATAAACCTACACTATAATAAAGATACAGGAAAACAAGAGCATAAGTTTATGCTATGATGAAGCATAAACCTATACTGTAATGGACTCTATGACAAAAAAAGGGGAAAATATATATATATATATATATATATATATACCAAACCAAATGCAAGTAAAAAAAAATGGTTCTATGGATGACTGAGCAACGAATGTGGTTATAAATCAAAGTAGAGCTCCCTCTTTAGCAGGGGAAATCCAGTCGTAAGACGGCTCTTACAGTAAATCAGGGGAATTCCAATCGTTGTGAGTGAAATTTTTTCAATCAGATTGGGTAAAGAGTTCCCCAACAACTCTGATTTAGTTTCAGATCAACCTCTCATGAAGGATAAAAGCTATGCCAAATACCAACCGACACAGAGACATTTGTTCAGCAACTCCAGACCAGATGATGTGTCTCATAGCAGCTCTGATCTGGATTCCAGATCACCAACTGCTGTAATGGAATGTCGATATTGACTTCCACCGTGAATATAAGGGCGATCTTCATAGAAGATGAACTCACGATGAAATCCACTGTAGAACAGATGAATTTCACCGTGAATTAGGTCCAGGCAAAATGGAATTAGGTTGATGGCTGAGGGATGCCAATCAAAATGGATGGAATCGAACGATGTAGCTCAACGAATGATAAAAATAAATAAATAAATAAATAAATAAATAAGTAAATAAGTAATTCAAACTGAAAAAGACATTAGATATGGTGAAAATAGTAATAAAATGGATAAAATAAAATGTGATTAAGTGATTGATCGAATGCAAACTCTTTTAACAATATAGAAAACCCAAGAAAATGTGACCCTGCAGAAGGCCAGATTCCTGTAGCAATATGCCAATTGGTCTCGCTACAGACGAACCAATGAGGCATATGGTGCTTATGTGAAACAGAGGAAGAAGATGCTTAAAACACAAATCAACAGAAAACAATCAGAGAGATGGTTAATAGGAACCTACCTTGCTTGCAAGAATTCTGAGAGAAGGAGCCGGGGCCTTTTCAGTGACTCAGAGGGGAAGAAATCGATGAGAGAGAAAGCAAAATCCGTGAAAAAGAAATGTTGAAGTGAGGAAAATGTATTGAAGTCCTTCCTTCAGAAGAAAACCGATCGAGAGGTGAAGAATGGATCATAATGGAAAATATGAGAGGGTGAAGAAGCGATCCCCTCTCCCTCCTGCGTGCTCTCCTTTTAAAGAGCAAAGGGAGGTTTCGAGAGAGGGGTTGTTGGTTGAAGATCAGAGGTTAAGGGAGAAGAAGTTGTTTGAAGATGGAGGGTAGGCAGGCGAGAGAGAGGATGCGCGGGAGATGGCAGTTGCCTCTTTTCCAATTTTCCAAAAGAAGGCCCCCTTGAAAGAACTTTTGTAAAA
Source organism: Nuphar pumila (assembly GCF_984573655.1). Lineage (NCBI taxonomy): Eukaryota > Viridiplantae > Streptophyta > Magnoliopsida > Nymphaeales > Nymphaeaceae > Nuphar > Nuphar pumila. The sequence goes on along the minus strand of NC_143253.1, from coordinate 57,821,466 downwards.
AAAATGGTTCAAAAAGAGGTTTTGGGCAAAAATTTAATTTTTCATGTTTTAAAACCATTTGCTTTCCTCAAATTTTTTTTTTGTATCATTTTTCCATTTTTTTGTATTTTTGTAATAGAAAGACTAAGATTTTATGAAAACAAAGTTTAAACACTAAATTTTTGTATTTTTCTGAGAAATATTTAAAAAAAATGTTTTTCCGAGAATTTCAGGCCATTTTGGGGAAATTTCTTCAGAAAAAGGGGTTTGGACCCAGGTTTTGAGAAAATATTCGAGTTTTGACACTCGAATCGAGAAATACAATGTGATGGATCCAAACGGATGTCGGATGGACTGTCCGAGCTATTTATAAACTATTTTTGGTATTTTCTTAAAAATTGGACAATGAGACTCAGATTTGGATCAGGATGATGGGTCCGGATCTGAAACCAAATCAGATATATAAAATAAAATTAATTTCAGTAAAACTTGAGAAAGGTATTGGAATTTAGATTTAAAAGAGACTCAATTGCTCAGAAAATGATATCAGGGGCAAAAGGGGAATATTTAAAAGATTTTGAAAAATGAGGCAGGGGGTCGCCCCTTCCTGCCGAAAAAAAAAGTGGCAAGGGGGGGACCCCCTGTCGGAAAAGCAGGGGGGCGACCCTCAGCCAGAAAAGCAGGGGGGCGACCCCTGTCCGAATAAAACAACGAGGAAGGGGGGTCACCCCCCTGCCGGAAAAAATAAAATGCGGCAGGGGGTCGCCCCCCCCTGCTGGAAAAAACAAACGAAGTAGGGGGGGCGACTCCCTACCGAAAAAGCAAGGGGGTGACCCCCTGCTCGAATAAAAGAACGAGGCAGGGAGTCGCCCCCCTACCGAAAAAAACAAACGAGGCAGGGGGGCGACCCCCTGCCCGAATAAAACCATGAGGCAGGGGGGTCACCCCCCTGTCGGAAAAAACAAAACACGCAGAGAGTCGCCCCCCCCCCCCCCTGTCGGAAAAAACAAACGAGGCATGAGGGGTGACCCCTGCCGAAAAAAAATAAAAGGGGCAGGCGCCCCCTCTGCCGAAAAAAAAATAAAGAGGGATTTACCTAGGAGACGCCGGGCGGCGAGCGGCAGACTGGGGAGCGACAGACGTTGGGCGGCGGGCTGGGGAGTGCGTCAGGCGGCAGAGGAGTGCATCGGGCAGCGGAGGATTGCGTCAGGCGGGCGGGAGAGACGAAACAGGAAAGAGAAAAAAGGGCTCTGATTAGGGATTTACAAAAAAATTAGCGATGGATTTGGCGACGACCTAATTTTGTCGCAACTCCATCGTAAATTTACATGACCAGTTCGCGAGGAAATATTTCCATCGCTAACCATTGCGTGTGTTGCGACAAAAACCTGTTGTCGCTAAGTCATCGCTAACTAGCGATGGATGTAGAGACAAAAGTTTTTCTGTCACTAGTTTCGTAAATATTATAAATCTTAGCAACGGATCAGTTTCTCTCGTTAATCTGCCACAACCTTGCGACAAAAAAATCCGTCGCAAATATCTGTCGCTAATTGGCAATTTTCTTGTAGTGTTTCACTTCGCAAAAAGCAAAAAAAGAAAGCATTATGCCATACAAAGATGTGTTTGTTCAAACACATAAACGTAAGACCACAAGAGAGTTCGAATCAGAGAAGGCGAGAACGACAATGGTATGTATTTATTTTATTAATAATCATTGTAATATACAAGTTATCATAAACATTGTAATTCTTAATTATTAATTCATACTGTAAACATTATTTTGTAGGAGTCATATGAGCAACAGATGGTAGAGCGATATGGGGATGACTCTACTCAGCATTCATCATTTGATCCTACAGCATGGGTGACTGCAGCAGGTGAAACCAAAAAGGGTTGTGTGTTCGGCTTTGGGAGTAATATGAACACCTCACCAGTCGTTGCTTCCTCTAGTCACGACTCAGAGACTTCTCCCATCAACATCAACTCCAAGCATCCGACTGATTCTTGGGATGATGTATGCTAGATCGTTAAGGACACAATGTGTGACTACTTCCATGAAATAATTGCCGACGTTCTTCGGGATGAGTTCAACAGTTTTTTGGAGAACAGGGGAGCTTCGTTTGCAGCTGCCTCTCAGGTATGAAAGTTTCATGTGATATATTGCATGTCGTTAGATTTCATATAACTTTAATTGCCTTAACTTAGGTGCATTGCATATAATTTATTTCAGTATATTTTGTTTATCAATACTAACCTTTTATATAATATTTTAGTATAATATTTTTACTGCCTCAGAACACATATGAGCAAGATAAAATCACATATACAGTTTTTTTATTGCCTTTGAACACATATGAGCACGATAGAATCACATATACAATTTTTTTACTGCTCTAGAACACATATGAGCATGGTAGAATCACATATACAATTTTTTGACTACCTTAGAGCACATATGAGCATGGTAGAATCACATATACAGTTTTTTTGATTACCTTAGAGCACATATGAGCATGATATAATCACATATACAGTTTTTTGATAGAATCACATATACAGTTTTTTGACTACCTTAGAGCACATATAAGCATGATAGAATCACATATACAGTTTTTTTTTACTGCCTTAGAACACATATGAGCATGATACAATCACATATACAGTTTTTTTACTACCTTAGAGCACATATAAGCATGATAGAATCACATATACATTTTTTTTGCCTGCCTTAGAACACATATGAGCTTGATATAATCGCATATACAGTTTTTTGCCTGCCTTAGAGCACATACGAGCATAGTAGAATCACTTATACAGTTTTTTTGATTGCCTTAGAGCACATATGAGCATGATATAATCCCATATACAGTTTTTTGCCTGCCTTAGAACACATATGAGCATGATAGAATCATATATAAAGTTTTTTGACTGCCTTAGAGCACATATGAGCATGATAGAATCACATATAAACTTTTTTTACTGCCTTAGAACACATATGAGCATGATATAATCACATATACAGTTTTTTGCCTGCCTTAGAACACATATGAGCATGATAGAATCACATATAAAGTTTTTTAACTGCCTTAGAACACATATGAGTATAATATAATTACATATATAGTTTTTTGCCTGCCTTAGAACACATATGAGCATGATAGAATCACATATATAGTTTTTTTACTGCCTTAGAGCACATATATATGAGTATGATAAAATCACAAAAATAGTTTTTTTACTATCTTTAGAACACATATGAGCATGATTGAAACACATATAAAGTTTTTTTACTACCTTAGAACACATATGAGCATGGTAGAATCACATATACATTTTTTTGACTGCCTTAGAACACATATGAGCATGATTGAATCACATATAAGTTTTTTTTACTGCCTTAAGAGCACATATGAGCATGATAGAATCACATATATAGTTTTTTTACTGTCTTTGAACACATATGAGCATGATAGAATCACATATACAGTTTTTTTACTGCCTTAGAACACATATGAGCATGATAGAATCACATATAGAGTATAATTTATTTCATTATATTTTGTTTATCAATACTAACCTTTCTTTTCTCATGTAGGTTGCTGGCGATAATCAGCGTAGTGGAACTGAAGGGACAAATCAAGACAATGAACAAGAGGACGCACAAAATCTTGGCGATGATTAGATTCATGTGTTGAATTTGTTCTACCTTCTTTTTGTTTCAAAAATGTAAATGTTGAATTGTAAGTAATTAGAACTTGCGAATTTTACAGTGGATCAATTAATTGTTTTAGTTCCCTTTTATATGTATTTTGATGTGTACTTTGTTTTTTTTTTCACAGGAAATATAAAATGTATCACGAGAAATTTTTTCTCGTTATTTATTATTCAAATATTTTTTTTCCTTGTTTGCGATAGACTAGCGATGGATATATCCGTCACTAATTACTATTAGCGTTGAATATAGCAACGGATTAGCGATGACTATAAATCCGTCGCAACACCAAAATCGCCGTATAGTAACGACGGCCTTGCGACGGATGTTGACATTCGTTATTTCGTCGTAACTTAGTGACAGAACTGGCGACACATACATTGCATCGCTACTTAGCGACAGAATGGGCGACAGGTATATTTCATCGCTAATTAGCGTCAAAAAAATCGTGATGGAAGCTATCCGACGCTAATCCGTTGCTAAGTTGTTTATCGATGGATTAGTGTCGGATTAGTGACGGATTTAGGTCGTCGCTAATCCACAAGTTTCTTGTAGTGCTAGACCCAACATACTACGAATGGTTCCCATCTTAACAACAAGACTGAAAGTTTCATCAAAATCTTGTCGTTGTTCTTATGTGAATCCTTTGGCTACAAGTCTAGCTTTATACCTTTCAATGCTCCCATCTGGTTTATATTTTATCTTGTACACCCATTTTGACCCAACTATATTTCTATCTAGTGGTCTAGGCACAACTTCCCATGTACCACATTCATGTAAAGCTTCCATTTCTTCATTCATTGCTTCGACCAATCTTCTAGAGTTTGCAACTTGATAAAATGTGAGAGGTTCATCCTCTTTATTTATGGATGTTAGGAACAGTTGAAAATTCAATGAAAATTTTTTATAGCTTACCCACCTGTCAAGCGGATGTCGGGTCCGAGTGGATCTTCTGATGTCCAACATCTGTGGAGCGGAAGTAGAAGGACCAAAATCATTATCACAAGGAATGGATGAGGGCTCTTGCTCTTTCTCTCGCGGGTGTATACAACACCCTTATACCTTACTGGCTCCAAGTTTTGTACGGTAACCTCTTCTGGTTGGGATGCATTTGATGACTCCTGACATATCTCCTTCTGGCTGCAATCTGTAGGACAATCTTCTCTAGCATTAGAGAATAGTTCTAAACTTAACCATAGATCATATACCTCAACATTGGGACTTGAACTAGCAATATAAAAACTTGGATTAACAAGCTAATTGTCAAAGTTCATCTTGTCAAAAATGACATTCCTTGATATTTTGACGTGTTTGCTTAATGGATCATAACACCTATACCCATTATAGTCTTCAGCATATCCCACAAACCTGAACTTTAAGGCTTTGTCCTTAAATTTATTTCTCAATGAGTTGTCAATGTGAACATAGCAAATAGATCCAAACACACGTAATTCATGATAGTCGGGGTGTATCCCAAATAGAGAGAAAAATAGTGTCTTATTTTCTAAAATTGTCATGGGCAATCAATTTATCACATGGACTGTGGAGTGGAAAGCTTGTGGACATAGAGTGATAGGTAGATTAGTCCCGTGCATCATGCTCATTGCACTCTCAATAATATGTCGATGCTTTCTCTCTGCAATTCCATTTTGTTGAGGTGTATGTGGGCAAGACACTCTTCTCTTTATCCCATTATGTTGAAGGAAACTAACAAAATCACTAGAAGAGAATTCACCTCCTCCATCACATTGGAAATTGAGAATGTTGGTAAAGAAATGATTTTTGACAAAGGAATGAAAATTTTGAAACAATCCAAAAACTTCTGATTTGTGTTTCATTAGGAATATCCAAGTATAGCGTGAATAGCTATCAATGAAAATAAGGTAATATTTGCTACCAAAAACACAAGCAATCGGGGCAAGGCCCCAGACATTAGAACATATGATCTCAAAAGGCCTTGAAGCTCTCCTATTAATTGAATTGAAGGACAAAACATGACTCTTACATAAATAACAACTAGGACACTTTATTTCACTAGCTTTTGAACCTAGACTGGACTTAGGAATGAAATTATTCGAGACAAGTTTTTCAATAAAATGACGACCACAATGACCCAAACGACTATGCCAAAGAGTTGGCTTATTACATTCAGAGATGGCAAACGCATATTTAGAAGGAACAAAATATGGATGTTGATGAGGCTTCAAGGATGAATAAGCAGAATGAACAGAGAAGGAGAGATCTTGGAAGATGTACATGTTGCCCTGTCTCTTTCCCTCAGCGAATATCTCCCTCGTGCGGAGATCCTTGACATAAACAGAAGAGGGAGTAAATTCAACTGAGGCATTAACATCATCAACAAGTTTTGAGACAAAAACAATGTTCTTCTGGATATTAGGTGCATGAATAACATTTGAAAGATTAAGACGAGACTTGGGCATGGGTATAATGGCATTTCCAATATGTGAGATGGAGTGATGAGAACCATCTCCTGTGACTATGCTACTCTTACCAACATAAGGAGTAAGATTCAAGAGTTTACCTGTATCACCTAAGACGTGTGTCGTTGCTCCGAAATCAACGTACAAAATGCTTTTATCATTTAGTTTCATATTCAAGCCTGCCAGGGCTGACAATAGCAACTCTTTTACTTCTCCATCCCTCTTAGCCTCTGTTTGTGGAGTTCTTCCCTTGTTTTAAGTGTTGAACCAACAATATGCCTTAATATGCCCTTTCTTATTGCATAGGTGTTATCGTCGCAAAAATTTTTTCCTTCTCTGTGAGAGAGAGGGGAAACCTTCTGCGAGTCAAACTTGACCAGAGTTTGAAAATTGTTTTGAAATACTCGCCTCCATTTTGAAAATAGCAGAAAAATCCATAGGATGGGGCTCGACCTGTCGGTACGAGGTTCGACCGTTCCTAGCGCCTTTACCAGGAGTAATCGAACCAAGGATCAAATGTGTGTTTAACTTAGTTAAATTATCAAAATCGTGTTCTATCCTAAATGCACAGAGAATTCAGGCATGTGCTATGAAACTTTATAAAATGTAGGTTGGAAAACATGATGTATGCTTAGAAATGCTTTGGAGTTGAAAAAGTTTTTCTCAAGCAAGAAATGGAAATCAATCTCTTAGAAAAACTTTGATAAAAGGATTTGAAATCTCAAGAAAGTTTATAAAGGTTTAGGAAAATCATGAAGGAATGAGAATCTTGGGAAAATAGAAAGAATTCTTGACAAAAGATAGATATTGAAAGGAAAAATGTTTGTCAAGAAAACTCCAGATTTGACAATTTTCTTTGGAAAATGATTGAAAATTCATAGGAAAACTCTTTGGAGAAGGAAAATCAAAAGTCAGGAAATTGAAATTCTGAGAATCTCAGCCTTGAAGTATTTGAAAATCGATTTTGATTCTTAAGAATGATGAGAAACTCCTTTTGAAAATGAATCTTAAGAAAAGAACATTTTCTAGGGAAAATCATGGAAAACTTGACTTGGAAAAATCCAACTTTGGAAATTTTCAGAGTTTCTTGAGGAATTGATTTCCTTGGAATGAATTTTTTCTTGAGAAAAAGTTTGAGAAATACAGTTGATTTCATGATGCAAATTATTTGAATGGATGAATACACTTTGAGAAAGATATCCAGAAAAATTTTCTGAGGAATTTGTTGGAAAAATGTGTATTCCTTACTACTATTCAACCGACGTTGGTCTTGATAGCACTAACTACATTGATACAATGGGTGGGGACACAATGATTTAGCAAAACAGAAACAAGAATATAATGAAATATGCAGCATACAGATACTATGTTCTATATGAGAATTGATAAATGAAAGACAGTAAAAAAAAAATATTTTTGATACATAAACGTCCTAATTAGATAACCTTAGATGACTAATATCTAGAGGCTAGTATATTTCCTAAATGTTTGCACAATATAGGTGTGGGGCTTATATCATGATCGTAGGTTTTATCATTTTGAGCAAGCATAAATGATATTTTGCTTCAACAGTCATGTTCAATGTACTGAGTTCTCACAGCAAATGCTACAGTGGATGTTGCATTAGGGGATGAAATAAGTGAAAGTGTATATTATACAATGATACTATGGTGGAGTATGACTAATTTCTGATTGAAGGTACAATATTTATCATAACTAACATGATTTGGTTTAATGAAATATAGCTAGACTGACCATTACCAATAGAATCTATGATGATTGTTTAACATAGAACTAAACTCTGGATGCAGAAGAATCTAAATGATAGGAATGATGTCACTAAGCTAGCAAAATAAAAAAACAATGCTTTATCATGCTATCTTATGCAATGAATCAAATAAACCAATCTTACAACAAATATGATGATAAAAAGACTTTAGATGAGATTGTTTGCAGATGTACATGGTAGATTTTATGTATATTCTGCTGTACAGAAGGCAGAGTATGTTGGTTTGTAGAGGCTACAGAGAAACAACAAATAGGATGGGCTTATAAGAAGATACAGGTAGTAGAGTGTAAAATACATTCACGAATGTGCTATTAACATAAAAAGACATACAGAAAGAAAAAAATAATAATAATAAAGGAATAGGAATACAACGATAGACATGCTGCAGACGTTGACACAGATAACTAAAATCGGTAATTGTAATAGGCTATGACGATGTATGAATCAATGCCCAGAATCTGAAAGCAAACGTAGAGAACGAATTATATAAATGAACTGTATGCAAGTGAGGGGACACTAGATGTTAATGCCGATGGGCATTTACATAGATGGATTGTGATTCAACGGTGAGAAATAGCCTACCCCTAGAATGTTGAGGTTTTAAACTGGTTCATAAAATACACTGCTATATAGTGGTGTAATGGGTGCACATATTTGTGTTGGAAATGAGAGGTAAACATGCTATGGAGTGCAGGAAGGCGAAAATGCTGTAAGAACAGGAGTTATATAAATTATAAGGATGACAAAAAAATGAAAGACGTGAATGCCCAACAGGATACTTCATTACAGGGGATCTTTAATAAACTATAATGTGGCTATAGCTATTATATAAACTAAGGTATACAACAACTCCAGATAATTACATAAAGCAATTTCAATGATATAAAATCTTACAGGATCAGAAACATGATAATATAGGGTACTGGAATCAAATGGAATATTAATGCTTAAACAGATCCATATTATCATTCATCAGCATGAGAAATCTTAGAAGAACACAACATTTCATGTTTGTGTCAAATGTTGGAAAATTCAGCGATGCCCAAAACAAACCACAGAATGATTAAATCCTCTTAACTGTTTATGAAATGGGAAATACTTGAAGCCACAAACTGTTAAAGTCTATTGACACCAACATTGTTGACATAATGGAGAATGAGGCATCATAAGAGACGGAATTAAATTTGAATGTAGTGCTTTGGTTAATCAACACTCATTTACTGTACGATTCATCCTCATGGATGTCGCTTGACATTATAGCCTATAGACGCCTAACCCAAGAAAGTGTAGGCAGGTATGAAATGCAAAAGAGTTATGCTAGGTTGAAATCAGATAAAAGAATGTATAAGAAAAGTAAGGAAACTCATGAAAATGACAATATGATCACGAACATGGGACTGGAGCTTCAATAAAACAAGATTATCTGTAGCATAAAAGAAATTCCTGCATAAACTGCTTTTATGATAACTTTGATGAAAGTAATGATATATAATGAAAGAAAAGCTTGTATATGAATCTAAAAAAAAAAACTTTTATTGAAAAGCAACTATTGTTTTGTAAGGGTTATGATCTTGAAAATAAATCAGACCTAAATGCAGTTAAAACCTATCTTTTTGAGGGATCGATGATGCCATTGCGAGGCATCCCCGATCCTCAACGCATGAACGACCATAATTGTAAATCACATCAACGACTGTAATGGATTTACCATATATGTAATATGAATGCGATAACTAATTTGCAGAGTTGCAGATGTAAAGGGGGTTCCTTACCCGATCACTTGAACTGGATGCCTTCCTTGTCGCCCTTTGAAGACTGGTCTATTGAGTGGAAGAAGCGCAAGGCTCAGAACCAGTAGCAGGAAAATGGGGGGGATTCTTCCGTGCACCTTGCAGATCCGCTGGAGTCCTCTAGTTTTTCCTTTTGAGGAAGATGAAAATCCCCCTAGAATCGTGAGGGGAGAGTCAATGAGAAAAAGGGAAGGCCATCGAAGAGCCAGTCGGAGTTCCAAAAATCGGGCCCTTTTGCCGTCATTTGGGTTCCATTTTAAAGATTTTTCCGAGGTTTTCCCGAAAGAGCAGCCTTTTTGAAAAATTTCAACCGAATTTTGAAAGCATTTGAAAATCTTCGAACAAACTTTTGAAAAATTTTGAAAAATTTTGAAAACTCGCCATATTTTTTTGGAAGAGGACGACGTTCTTTTCTGAAGGAGATTTTTGAGTTCAAAACTTAGGTAAAATGAGGGTTTCACGGTGGCGCCCTTTGGGGGCTGAAAAAGTAAAACAGAGAAAGATGGGTAAAACGGGTTTTTTTTTTTTTTTTTTAAGGTGGTGCCACCTCAGCCTGATTGAGAAAAACTTTTTGAAATAAAATTTTATTTGCTTTTTCTCTGCAGGGAGCTCTAGTGAGGCGCCACCTATGTGTGGGCCCACTTTCTTATTTTGTAAAATAAATAAAATGAAAAGAAAAGGATTTGTAAATTTGCGCCACCCCAGGGTGGGCCTTGCTTGAAACTAAGAGAAATGCCTGGGAATTTGAGTGTGATGCCACTTTAGGGTGGGTCCCACGTTATTTATTTGAAAATAAAAATCAAAATAAATTCTTTTTGGAATTTGTATAATAGGCAAATTAGAAAATACGAAGTAAAATTTGGCTTGATTTCAAAAATTTAGAAGGAAAATGGTCCTTCAGAGCAAAATATATAAAAAAAAATGCAGAGATTTTGTAAAGAAATTCAGTTCTTTTGCAAAAGTTTGAAATAAAAACTTCTAAATTTAAAGTTGTGTCCCCTTCTTTCCAATTGACGAAATTTTAAAATCAATATAAAAAACCATCCAGATTGTTTTCTTGAGAAAACTTTTGTAATTCGGAGTCCTAGGGGTTAAAACGAGGGAAACTGACAATTTTGAAAAACCTAGGGATTTGAAATCAATTTTGAAAGAGTTAAAATTCGAATCTGGATTGATAATTTTGAAAATCAGGAATTTTGGATCTCGAAATAACATGCTGTGCAGTGAAATGATATGAAATGTTCATGCAATGATATGCAAAGACATGTCTCAAGAAATACCACTCTGACTCAGGAATTAGAAATTCTAGCTTCTTGTCAAGAGTAGGATTTTAAAAATTTGCGATTTGGAGATGTTTCTGAGCCAAAATAGAGAAATTTTGAGATTTGAGAATTCATTTTGGACTTTCTGCAAGGTCTTATCTCAGAAAATGACCATTTTGCCCTCCGATCATCTCGGAGAACCAAAATATGATGATTGGTGGAGATGTTAGGAAGGTGAGTGAAAATTTGGTGTGTTTACAATAGGAAGCAGGTAGGAATGGGCCTTTGTCCCTGTATATTGAGCGTTGGAAGAATACCACGACCACCAAAAACATTTCTCCCTTGTCCTCCCCTTCCTCGAAAAGAATTTCCTCCTCTGCCTCTACCATAAGTCAGTCTCGTGGCCAACACATCTTGAGTTCTTGAATGAACATGGGTGTCCTCAGAAAACCCTTTCAGGGTCATTTCATACTGCAGTAGCTTTGCACGAAGATCTTCAAATTTTGTAAGCTCTGGGAGACAGAACATGATAGTCCGACCCCAATCCACTCAAGGTCTGCTGAACTTTGTCTTTATCACTGATGAGGCATCCCACAATGGCCAACTGATATATAATGCCTTTCATTTTATTCATTTACTCCATAATAGACATTGAATCTTTCTTCAACATTTGAAATTCTCGCTTGAGAAACACAATTCTTTCTTCAGAGATCTGCGAATATGTCTGAACTAACTTGTCCCATAGCTCTTTGGCTGAACAATCATCGAGAATGGCAACAAGAACTTTCTGTGAGAGTGTTAAGGTGATGTATGCTACTAATGCTTGATCTCTTTTCATCCAAGCAACATAATCTGGATTTTTGAGAAGAACAATGAATTGTGCCCCTTTATCATCCCTCTTTTCCTGCGAGGTGAACTCTGGAGGGGTTGAGACCAATCCATCCAGATGACCAGAGAGATCCTAGCTCCTTATAAAAGGAACAATCTATCTTTCCAGGTCAATAAGTTGGAATTATTCAGCTTTTCAGAGACCAAATGGCTAAGAAAGTTAGAGAAAAGGCCTGACTGTGGGAAGGGTGAGTCCATTTGCAAAGATAATGAAAAAGAAGACTGTAGAAAAGATAAAAGGAACAATCTGCCTTTTTTTTATATATAGGCAGATGTATTATATTCTGGTATGTTCAGAAAAGTAACTGATTAAATAGTTTTCAAAGCAAAACCTGAATATCAAAAATTGAATCAATGCCAATCGTGAAAACGTGAAACCGGATATTGCAGACTGAAGCAACACAATATTGATCTCAGAGAGTATAATATTCAGACTTAAACAGCTCAATAATGAATATCAACACAAGAGTGGTTCCAGATCTGATAAAATCATGAAATAGGGGTTTGAATAGTTCAAAAAACTGGAAATACCACAAGCATTAATTTCAACTACTGAATATCCAGATCGAGGAATCCAAAACAAGAATCGCCTCATTTTTTTATGGTTTTGGGATCAGTTAACTGATTTTGAGAGAATCAGATCTGAAGAAGAGAAGGAGAATATACTGACGTCAAATCAAGAAGAGAAAAAGAGAAAAAGATGTTAGGGTTCTTACCCGAACAGAAACAGAAAAGAAAAGGGAAGAGGACGCACACTAAAATGGGTTCTTACCAGATCCGAAATGGAAAAGAAACGAGGAAGGAGACGTACCCAGAAATTGGGTTCTTACCAGAATCAAAATAGAATAGAAAAGAAATGGGGAAGAAGGCGCACGTAGAAATTAGGTTGAATAGAGATATTTTCCTGACTTAAAAAAACTCAGATTATCTCCTTGGACATTCCTTCTGGAAAGCAATCTCAGGCCCAACTTTTAACACTGCTCTGATACCATGTTAAAACATAAAGATCTTCATATTCACCTGTGCAGGAAAGAAGAAACAAAAATTGGAGAAGAGGTTGCAAAAACACGTTAAAAGGTTCCAGCATGTTTTCATTATATTAGGGATTGAGTATATAACTAATACATAATTTTAGGGTACAAAACTACCCTCTAACAATATACATAATTACAACACACTTTCATTATTTGGATCTTGATCTGATCCAGTACAAAAATTGGGTATTGTCATGCACAGACCCGACTTGGGTCCAAGACCCAGAAACGACTTTTTTTCAGTGGGGTCAGGAACGTGAATTGGCAAGAACGCTTCAGAAAACAATTGGATAGCTGGAATGAAGGAGGTGTTCATGCCATAACATATGATTATAAAGAACGACAATATGACCCCAGCTATTTCAAAACATATTAGGAACCCATGCGTCGAAATCTGGAGATTGAGAAGAAGCAACGTGGAAGTAAGGTCCCTTCTGTCCCCCAACATTTCGTCTCCCAGCATAGAAATAACATTCATCGTGTCCCTCCGGCTACAACTATGATTCCCTCAATTGCAATACATGATGATGAGCCAACACAACTCACAAAGAAGAAGGTAGTCTCTGCCATAAGGTTAGAGATGTTGGAGAGGGAGAATAAGAAGTTACGAAAGCAGGTGTAGAATTTTTGGAGACAAATGCGATCACAATATGGTACACTAGTAGAGATGATTACCAATGGTTTTAATAAGATCGAGGGAACCAAGAGGCCACCGAGAAAAGAGAGTCCACCAAGGAAAAGAAAGAGACGATTTGTATGTCATAGTCCGTCTGAGTCGTCAAGTGCTACTGAATAAACATTATGTGATTTTTGTATCCCGATAATTATTTATTGTAATTCTATAATTCTTTGTTGTAACGTGACATTCTATAATTGTATAATTTTTTTTTTAATAAGTGTAACATACAAGTATCACTGAACAAATCATTGTAATGTTCGACCTTCATAAATAAAAATCGAAAAAGCGTTTAGCGTTGTGTACTGTGGAAATTATGATTTGCTTTTACGAGTTGTCTTCCTATTATTATTTACACAATGATTGATACAAGGCTGAAATGATTTGTACGTATGAAGGCTACGTGCTATCGCGATTTGCTTGATACCGATTGGCTTGCAACCAATTATAATTTTTTGTTATAACGTAACATTCTATAATTATATAATTCTTTCTATAACAGATCATGATTTATTTTTTATAGAGGAAGTGTTCTATCACGATTTGTACAGCCATGGACATAAAGCGAAAACGATTTGTCCTATCGCGATTTGCTTTTACGAGCTTTGTCTATGTGAATGATATGTCCTATCACGATTTATATAATTATTGATTCATAAAAGGCAGAAAAGAAAAATAATAAACAAATTGACACGATGTTTAGACTTAGTAAAGTATAAATCTAGGTAACTTCAACGATACAAATCACGGTAACGTCGTAAATACAAATCAATTTCATTCACAAAGACAAACAAAGACATATCATTGTCACAATAACTTCATAACTACAAATCAACATGATTTACAACCACATTCATTTATAAAAAATATGAGTATTTAGTTACAATACATCATGACTAATGGTTTGGCTTAGATACAATTCATGACCATCATCATCAAAGAAAACCGACATCATCAGCATCATGACCAATTGTTTAGACTCAGATCAGGGTTTGGACAGGACCTATAAGAGATTTGGATTCATTTAAGACCCAAATAAATCTCCTCTAATGTAAAAAGTATTTTAGATCCATTTAAAGATCAAATTGGATCTTATTAAGAAAATAAGATATCAAATATACTTGAAGATTCAATTAGATCCCTTTATGTAAATAAATGATGTGTTCCTATTTGGAGATTCAATTGGATTCCAATAAGTAAATAAGGCTTTTAGATCTATTTGAGACCTAAATGGATCTCAAGAAGGTAAAATGAATTTGTTTGGATCTGAATTCAATTGGAGACACAAATAGATCCTACTTAAGAAAACAAGATTTGGATTCACTTACGATCTAAATGAATCTTCTTAGTATATTGTGAAATTTGTTTGGATCCACTTAACTCAAATGAATCCTACTTAAAAAAATATAGATTTTGATTAGTTTGATATTCAAATGAATTTTAGTAGAATATAATAAGTTTTGGATCTATCTAAATTCCAAATGGAACCTACTTAAATAAATAGAATTTGGGTTCATTTGAGACCCAAATAAATTTAATTAAAATATATATATGTAAATGTGTATCTATATACATATATAATAGTTTAGATTGAGTTTAGATTTGATGAGAGCTAAATAGGTCTCATAACCAACCCAATCCAATCACTCCCCCACATAAACCCATCCTCTCGATCGAATACATCCCATCCCACCAAATTTGTTTGACCTATCGCAATATTTGTACAACCATGGACATAAAGCAGGAACGATCCCATCGCGATTTGCTTTTATGAGCTTTGTCTATGTGAACGATATGTCCTATCACAATTTACACATTGACTGATTTATAAAAGGCGAAAAAGAAAAAAATAAACAAATTGACATGATGTTTAGACTTAGAAAAGTATAAATTGAGGTAAATTCAACGATACAAATCAAGGTAACTTCATAAATACAAATTGATTTACAACTTGATATTGATTTAAGTATTATACAAAAACAATATTTTAGTAACAATTGTAAATCGATATGAGTAAATCGTGATATTACATATCGATATAGTTCATAAAGACAAACAAAGACATATCATTGTCGTGGTAACTTCATAAATACAAATCGACATTATTTATAACCACATTCATTTACAAAAAATATGAGTATTTAGTTACAATACATCATGACCAATGGTTTGGCCATGAAACGATTTACACAATGACTGATTCATAAAAGGCAGAAAAGAAAAACAGTAAACAAATCAACACGATGTTTAGACTTAGTAAAGTATAAATTGAGGTAACTTCATAAATACAAATCGATTTACAACTTGATACCGATTTAAGTTTATACTAAAACAATATTTTAGTAACAGTTGCAAATCGATATGAGTAAATTGCGATATTACATATCCATATCGTTCATAAAGACAAACAAAGACATATCGTTATCGCGGTAACTTCATAAATACAAATTGACGTGATTTACAACCAGTTTCATTTACAAAAAATATGAGTATTTAGCTACAATACATCATGACTAATGGTTTGGCTATGAAATGATTTGTATTATGAAGATCTTATCTCGATATACTATTTTCTATAGCGATTTGCAAATGAAATGATATTTTTTAATTTATGTGCAATGTAATTTATTTGCAACTGGACCTCTTGTGCCCTCGCCGGCGCCCGACGCCCAAGTGTGGTATCAAATAGGCAAGGGTTCTCTCATTTTGTTGGACGGGTGGGGGTAAAGAAGATAGTTCAAGAATATAAACTTAGGTTAGCCACTTGGAACATAGGGTCTTTAACGGGTAAGCTGGTAGAGTTAGTAGATGTTATGTGTAGGAGAAAGATTGATATTTTATGTCTACAAGAGACCAAATGGGTAGGTGAGAAAGCAAAAGTGATAGAACCTTAGGGATATAAGATTTGGTATACAGGAATAAATAGGACTAGGAATGGAGTAGGGATTGTTATTAGTCGTGAGCTTATAGATAATGTAGTTGAGGTTTGTAGAAGGGTGATAGGATTTTACTTATTAAATTAGTATTAGGTACGGATATTATTAATATTATTAGTGTTTATGCACCTCAAGTAGGTTTAGATGATTCCATTAAGTGTCAATTCTGAGAAGATTTAGATGGAGTAGTACAAGGGATATCGTATGGAGAAAAACTTTTCATCGGCGGTGACCTAAATGGACATGTAGGCATTAGTCGGGATGGATTTGAGAGTATCCATGGAGGCTATGATATAGGAGAAAGAAACTAAAGTGGAGAAAGGATTTTAGATTTTGGTTTGTCCTATTATATGATCTTAGCAAACACTTGGTTTAGGAAGAGGGAGTCTCACCTAGTAACATTTAAAAGTGGGGTTAATATGAGTCAGATAGATTTTTTCCTACTTAGAAAGAGAGATAGGGGGTTTTGCCTCGATTGTAAGGTTATACCGAGAGAAAGTGTAGCTACACAACATAGAGTCTTAATTTTAGATCTTAGTCGCAAAAGGGATAGACATAGGATAGATCCTAGAATTAAGTGGTGGGCACTGAAAGGAGCTAAACAAGGAATGTTTGTAGAGCAGGTAGTTAAGGAAGTTGATTGATGTACTAAGGAGGATTCAGAATCAATGTGGAATAAGATAGCGGGTTCCATGAGAAAAGTGGCTAAGGAGCTATTGGTTGAGTATAAAGGCGGTGCACCGCTAGGTAAGGATATATCATGGTGGAACGAGGATGTCAAATTAGCTATTAAGGTTAAAAGAGAGTGTTATAGGAATCTAAGTAAGAGTCGTGGTAATGAGAATTTGGAGAACTATTGTGACGCCCCAAACCCCGACCTTGTAAAAACCCTTGGTTTTTGAGCAAAAAAATTTTTTTTAAAGGATATCCAGAGTGAAAAACAACTAGCGGAAGTAAAGGAGGGAAAACAAGGGTAAAGCAAAGGCCGCAAGTCTGAGCGAGCCACAGTGAGAAAACCAAATCACAGTAGACAAGTAAAATATTCTTCATTTCCGCAATAGTTACAATGATACAAAAATGAGACTGGGTACAAAAAGGGACAGTCTCACAAAAAGGAGAGGTACAACCCCTCAAACCCCAAAACCAGAAGAAGCCCAAAATCTGCTGCAAAGTGTGGGTCTCAAGGCTCCTGCTGTGCGCCGTCGCACCGCGCTGCATCTACTTGTCACCTGTATCTCCATAAAACAGGGTCAGTACTCTTGCGAGCTGGTGAGTCAAACCATCCATGCATTTTCATTTTTAAGGAAAAACAAAAAGTAGGCAGCATGATACAAGTGTGCTAAGTACCAGACTATAACTATCATGATGGAACAATTACAAACATTTGAAATAAAAGTACAAGTGCGTGTCAGGTAGGTGCACGTGCTACATGACTATAAAACTATAAGTAAGTAAAAATGCAGCCACTAAAGTAACAAAGCAAAAACTGAACAACAGAAAGTAGCAGCTAAAGTAACAGAGTAGGAACTAACCAACAGAGAGTAGCCACTTAACCAAAGTGTGTAATGCTCTAGAGTAACAACTACAATAAGTCAGTCTGTTTGGTTAGTGTAAAAACCCTAAATTTTTCACATCCATTCTCAAACAACCCTCATCGTTGCAGTGCCAACCCTGTTAGGTCAATATAGGAGTCAAACCCCGAGTCAGTTTCAGAAAAATACCATTTTACCCATTTTTCATTAGGAAAATTACCATTTTACCCTAGGTCATCCCGGACCTCAGTCAGTCGGAGTCAACAAAGCTCATTGGTTAGTTCAGAACATTTAGAATATCAGTCATTTCAAATTCATTTGAGCTCACAGTGAGAAAGTCATTTTCATTTCTGATCATTCCTGCCAAAATGGGATCATTTCTTGCTCAAATCCAAGCCAATTGTCTCCGAGTCAGTCATTCATAGTCAATCATACTCCCCAGAGTCTAACTAGAGCTCACCAGGAGTTTGAGTGCTTTTGTTTCAATTCAAAACCATTTCTAAGTGTTCAGGAGCCCATTTTAGTCCATTTCAGCTCTTTCAGCTGAAATTGAGCCGAGTTCAGTCAGTTGAGCTAGTGTTTAAGCCTTGATTTTAGTTCATCTCAGTATTACTGACCTTTGTTTTAGCTCAAAGCTAGTCCAGGTTCGTAATTCACTTAGCTCCAGTGACCATTCCGTATCATTTCTTTAAAAATGACAGCTTTTCTTGAAAATTCAGCCGGAAAGGTCAGTTGAGTCAGTATCATTGTCAGTTCATTTGAGTTCGAAAACTCTAAAACCCAGCTCAATCCAGTTCATTTCAGTTTAATCCAGCTCAAACCCTAATTTCCAGTGTCACTCTAGCTTGGCATAGCTCGAAAATCATTTCTTTAACCATTTTTGCAAATTTTGTCAATTTTAACACTTTTTGAACTGGTACGAGTGTCAATCGGGGTCTAACATCCAAAATTCTTCATTCAGAGTTAGCATTTCGCATAGTATTTCATGTCATTTCTCATTATTTCATATCATTTCTCAGCATTTCATAACATTTCATCACATTTCATTCCATTTTCGAAGTCCAGAACTCCAATTTTATAAATTTCAATCCAGATTGAGTTTTAAAAATTTTCAGAAATCAATTTCAAACCCCGGGTTTCCAAAATTGTCATTTTTATCCCCAGGAGTCTAAATTTGGAAATATTTTCTCAAGAAAAATAATCTGGATTTATTTCAAAATCAAATTTTCAAATTCTACACTGGATTTGCTTCGCAACGAGCTATTAAATTTTAAAATCTGAGCTCGTTTCCAAAACTGCCAAAAATAGCTCGTTTCGTTTGGAAATATTTTCTTGAGAAAAACAATCTGGATTTCTTTCAAAATCAAATATTCAAATTCTACACTGGATTTGCTTCGCAACGGGGTATTGAACTTCAAAATCCGAGCTCGTTTCAAAAACTGCCAAAAATAGCTCGTTTCGTCTGGAATTTTTTTGAAAAGACTATTTTACCCCTTTAATCGTCAAAATGAATTGCAAAAGTGGAATTTGGACCCGGTTTGAGATGGCCCATCCATTTGCATTTTCTTGTTTTAATTTATAAGAAAAAAAAATTATCTTTTTCTTTATTTTTTTTGTTTGTTTTATTTTATTTATTTTAATTTTTTTAAAATTATTTTATTCTTCCTAAGGTGGGACCCACAAGGGGGTCACCCAAACCTCCAGCCCATTTCCTTTCTTTCTTCCTTCATTTTCTTTTTTTATATATTTTTTTATTTTTATTTTCTTTTCTTTTCTTCATTATTTCTTTTCTTTCTTTTTTCTTTCTTTTTTCTTCCTTTTTCTTTCTTTTTTTTTCTTTCTTTCTTTCCTCTCCCTCCATTCACGTATAGTCTTTCCAGCCCCTCCTTCTTCTTTCCCTCTCCTTTCTTCCCCTTTCTTTCCTTTTCCTTCTTCCCCTCTTCTTTCCTTTTCCTTCCCTTCCTTCTTTCCCCTTTCTTCCTTATTCCCCTTTGGATTTCCCCCCAAAAGATAAAGGCTACAGCCATTCACGTATGGCTGGGGGGATTAAAGGCATTATGCATTATTAGAAACTTAGGTTTTGAACTTATCAAAACCTAAGTTATGATAAAAACCAAAAAGAAAAGAGAGACGCTCATTCTCTCTCTCTCTCTCTCTCTCTCTCTCCCTTGAACTCTCTCTTTCTCTTCCCTTTGCTGCAGCAACCACTACCAGCATGCAGCCTTCCAACCTCTCTACAACAGCTCCCAAAGAGGATTTGGACGCCCAGCCACCAGCCGGGGCGCCTCTTTGAAGCTTCCCTCCTTCAACGTCAGCCATTGCTTCAGCCTTGCCGCCATCTTCAACCGCCTTCACCTTCCCACAGCAGATCTGCAACATCCTCAACTCCAGCCTAAGCCATCCCCTCTTCAGCAGTCATGAATGCCATGGCTTGAGCTTCCCCACGGTAGCAGCCACTGCAACTCATCGTCTTCAAGGCAGCAAAGGGAGCATCGATCTACCTTTCTTCTTCAACATCACGACCAAGCACCTCCTTAGCAGCAAGACGCCCCATCCACCTCCACAGCAT
Source organism: Nuphar pumila (assembly GCF_984573655.1). Lineage (NCBI taxonomy): Eukaryota > Viridiplantae > Streptophyta > Magnoliopsida > Nymphaeales > Nymphaeaceae > Nuphar > Nuphar pumila. The sequence continues at coordinate 57,800,858 of NC_143253.1, read as the reverse complement.
TCCATTCTTCATCCATTGTGACTTCATTCTTCCAGCTACTCCAACTAAGGCAGCAACAATACCTTCCAGCCGGTGCATCCAAGCTCCTCCCACCGGTGTCTAGCTCTAGCCATCCTTCTACCTTCAAATCTCCTCTCCAACCCCAGCCAACTCAAGTTAATTGAAGCTAAGCCCAAGTAAGTTAAAATAATATTGTTATTATTTTTTTTTACATGGTTGAAAGCATTTGCATCTCATGATCCAAGCTATATAAGAAAGAGGATCCACCCGATACATGAGTAAGATCTCTCCTTCATTTAGCCACATTAAAATAAAACTCATACCCTCTTCAGTTTGCTTTTATTTTATTGATTTCCATGCTAGATACAAGTTGTAGGTTTTATATTTAGTCTATATTATCACTTTAGTATCATAATGCATGTTCAATTAGATAGGTCTTGATTTTGTGCAAAGTCCATGCATTATTTTATGTGAATTTTTGCATTGATAAATTCTGTAAATTTTAGAGTAATTGTATTTATATGTTTTTGTTTTCATGCCGAAAATCTGGTTAAATTTGGGTTTGAGGACCCTCTAAAACCAATCAAATCCCAAACTGGGATTTCCCATTTCCAGAACTTCTAATTTCTGCTTTAGCAGACAAGAACCTCCGGCACCACCCTCATGGGAAATCCAAATAGTCCTCCAAAAATCACAGTGGATTCATAATGGAATCTAATAGTGATCTGGAAATTTTTAAGTTTTTCCAATTAATTTTGACCTCTGTCAAAAATCGGATTTCCCAGACTTTTAAGAAAATCTCGATTTTCCTTCGTCAGGGTATAGACAGACCCTAATGCATCAAGCCCGCCCAATATGTAGCTTGTTTGCAATAACTTTCAACACAAAAGTTATTCCTAACACTATTTCCTGTCATTTTACAAAATTTGGGAATTTTTGGATCTGTTTCAGTATTTTGTCCAGATTTTCTCTTTCTGACTAACAGATTCCAATGTCCAGAAATTTCAGAGATTTAGGTCTCTGATAATAGTGTGTCCTTTTCCAAACCGTAACCCGAATCCCAAGGGTGTCAAAAGATCAAATCTTCCTCTGTTTGTCAGGGACATTTTTCCAAAATTTCAGCCTTTTTCCAATCTGTCTTTCATTTTTTCCATGTTTTCTACCGAAACCTGTCTGTTTCCCCTAAATCCTAGAGTCGCTGGATTTCGATCCGACTTGCCGGAGTGGTACAGCTCCGACCATAGGTCAAAACTATAAAGTGTAAAAAGAAAAAATCCTTGCCTTACTGTCCTCTATCACCCCATAAAATTTGGGAAAAGTTTATGGAAGTTTGATATCGTAAATTTCCTTTAGAATCAATATTTTAGGCAAAAATCACAAAAGTTAGGGTTTTTACTTGAATTTCTATATTTAAAAATACAAAAATATTAGATTTTCGATCTCCATTCTGTTTTTAGGGATATTGTATGTGTCCATGCCAAATTTGGCTTAATTCCAAGTTCATTTGCTCCATGTGTTAGTTTATCTTTAAGTTCAGAAGCGAAAATCAAACGAAAATCAGGTTAAATTTGATATTTTATGATATTTTCATCATTTTAAGGTTTTTATCATGTACATGAGCATATAAAATTATATTAGGCTTAATTTCAATGTCATTTTCATTTCACATTTTTCATTTTTGCAAAATTTATTTCAGAAAACTCTGGTTTCAAGGCCATAGTCTTGTTATCAGGGGTATTTTGGTCATTTTGACCTAAATTTCGAAATTTCAATTTCTAATTCTCCAAAATTTCATGCATATCATCATATTTTATCATATTATGTTTGATTTATTTCATTTGATTTTCAAAATTCCAAAATTTACAAAAATTTCTTTAAAAAAACTTTGATTTTAAGGTCATCAGGGGTATTTTGGTCATTTTGACCCTAATTTCGGATTTTCAAGTTTATTTTAGAAATTTATTCATTATTTATCATGTTTATATCAAAGGGGGTATGAATTTGGGTTTATATCTGAATAATATCTGATAATTTCCCATATTTTCGGATAAATTCAGAAAAACCTACATTTTTGTGCTAACCTTGTTTTCTAGTTTTGCAGGGACATTCAAGAAGAAGATTTAGTTTTTATTTCTTTTATTTCAGTTCAATGTAAAAATCAATGTAATATTTGGAATAAGAGTTACTTTTCTACTTAGAATAGAGTTGCATTGCATATAGTTTAATTTATGCAAATTTCAATATGTGATGTATGATTCATGCATATTATTTCAAATTCACTATGGTTTACACGAATGACACGTGCACAAGCTCTTATGGAGTTTATAAACTCGGTGGGATTCGTATTTATGGCCATAGAGAGAATACAAAGAAAACCAAGATTTATGATCTTCGTATTAGCCACATTCAACCTACACACTTAGGCTAACTTCAAAATGCACTGCATTTCTCAAAGTTTTAAAAGGATTTCCCAATTCCTCAATTGAAATTCCCTTTTCAAATTCATATCCATTCATTCATATCATTCAAATTGCATTATTCTCAAATTCATTTTCCAATTTCAATTTCAAAAAATTCAATTTTCTCAAGAATTTCCAAGTCTTTCTCAGGATCTGATTTTCTCAAAATCCTGAGTTTTCAAAAGAGATTTCAAAGCATTTCCCAAGTTCAAACCAAGATTTTCCAATGTTTTAAAATTCTCAAATTTCAAAGTCTCAAGTTTTCAAAAAAAAAAAAGATCGATTTTCTCAGATTTCCCATTTTCTTGAGAACTCAGATTCCTAAGAATCCATTTTTTATTTCAAAAGTCATTTTCCAATGAATTTCTTAGATTTTCTCAGAATTCTCAAATCCATTTTCTCAGAAAAGCAATTCCAAATTTCAAAATCAATTTTCTAAAGTTCAAATTTTCTTGAGAAATCACTTTCCAATGCAAATTTCTGATTTCCAATGAAATTCAATGATTTTCTCAAGAATTCAATTTTCAAGTACTTTTCCAATCAATTTTCAAGCATATTTCAATTTTCCAAAGCAAACATCATATTTTCCCAAACTTGCATTATTTTCAAAATTTCATAGCACAAGCCTGATTCTTTGTGCATTCTAGGAAAATAGAGCATAATTTAGCTATTTGAGTCGAGTTAAAGCACATAATTGGTCCTTGGTTCAATTACCCCTGGTAAAGGCGCCAGGAACGGTTGCACCTCGTACTGACAGGCGGATCCCATTCCACAAAATTTTCTCACAAATTTTCAAAACGGAGGCGAGTTAATTTTCAAAAATCATTTTCAAAACTTTGGTCGAGTTAGACTCGCGAAATTCGTTTCTCTCTCGCAAGGGAGGGAAAATTTTTTTTGCGATGATAACAGGTTTGGCGACCGTGATGGGACCTGTCTTCGCCTGATCAATTATGTACTTTAACTTAGCTCAATTATCAAAATTATGTTCTATGGAATGTCAGCTTTAATTCCTGATATCATGTGAACCTAAGAGCCTAGACTTGAACCCAGCTGACATGGATTGCATATAGACTAGGCATGGTTTGGTAGGACCAATTGAGAAGAATTATTCATGCTCACATAGACTTAGGTCTGAAATACAACACTCCTCAATCTAGGAATTGTATGAAAACAATGTTTGCTTCTTCAAAAAAATTCAAAATTCTATCTCTTTAGGACTTAGAGCCCTCTGTTTGCCTGCATGTGCTTATATTTTCAAAAACCACCCCACCTATGTCTACCCGGTCTTCATGTTGCTGGGCGCTCTTCCAGAACCATAGTTCGGGACATAGCCTCACAACTGGGCCACTTATTTGGGCTAACGCCCCCCTGCCACGTACCAAAGGCCATAGTCCAATGTATATCGACAGGCGCTCAAGGATGTTGGGAAAACACAAGCCTAGAACCGGAGATGAGTTTTATGCCACGTACATCGAGCCTCGGCTCGAGTATATCAGCATAGCATGATTGGACACAGTTGATCTGAGCCTAGAGTCAGGATTAGGGTCCTAAAGCTCTTTCAAAATCAATGCATTTAGAGTCGGCTTCTTAGGGATTGCTGTATGTGCATAATTGTTTGTAATTGAATGTATGATATTCATTTTCGCCTTATTTTCTCATATTTTTCCCAATTTTTCCAAAATACCGAACAATTTTCCAAAATACCTCATTTTTCATCTTTTATGAAATATCTCCTTTTTCTCAAAAACCCTGGACGATTTTTTTAAATTATCCACCTTTTCTTCAAAACTCTAGGTTATTTTCCATTCTTTCGTTCTTTTGGACTTCGAATTTCTAGCTTTTTATCCTATCTGCAATTTTCAAAATTCTTGTATTTTTCTAATGTCTAAATTCCAATTTACTATCTTTCAGTCCAATGGCATCCAGTCAGCTCGACTCCATTTTTCCTAAGGGTCACATCTCCTACGAGGTGCGACAAAGTCTTCTTGAGCATCGAGCTCTCATCACCGGACCCTTCTTCCCCCGGTGGTACTATGTTTGGTTAAAAAACTTCTCTCGTATGTTTCTGGACCACTTAAGCGATTGCGGGTTGGAACTGACATCTGCAGTGGGAAAGTTGACAGTCAACGACAATCTGATCCATGCGCTAGCAGAGTGATGGAATCCACGTACCTGCACGTTCTGGTTTCCGTGGGGCGAGATGACACTACTGATGGATGAATTTTCAGAGATCATGGGACTGCCTGAGCCAGCCGGTCAGCCTGGAGATCCGTTAGAGCAGCAGTTTCTAATTAATGTCAAGGGTCTCGACCCTAAAGATGTCGTGGCTCGCATGACAGGGCGTAAGTCTTGGCCACTGATTGAAGAAAATGGGAATGAGTACGTGAGCCTGATCGAGATCTACCGGCAGTATGGAGAATTCGCAGAAGTCAGCTCGTTGTCCAGAACAGCTCAAGAGAGAATTCAGCATGCGATGGTTTTGTGCACTGTGGGACTTGCTTTCTTTCCAGATGGACAGAATTATGTGGATGTCAGAATAGTTCAGTTTTTTAGAAGATGGGGAAGTCGACAGACCAGCCGTCTCTCGATAGCCATGGCCGCGCTTGCTTTTCTATACAGAGGATTGACCCGCTTCACACTTGGAGAGTCCATCCTAGTCGAGGGATGTACCTATGCTCTTCAGTCTTGGTTCCTTCAGCATGTGCCGACCAGAGCTAGTTCATTCAAATACAACAGCAAGGAACTTCTTCCAGTTGCGCAGTACCGATTCATGATCGATTATCTGCAGGAAGAAGAAGTGGTATGGGACTATTTTGATCGAGAATTATCGCCTCCCAGATACACCTATGCATATGGCAAGAGATTCAAGTTGCTTGGTCCATTCTTCTGTGCTTACTATCATCCGGAGCGGTGTGTTCGACAGTTTTCTCAGAGACAAAAGCACATAGAGATGCGGCTGCTATCAGAAGTCGTGCCAGAGTTCGACCTTACATCAGCATAGTGGTCTGGAACATACCATTCTGCCAGATATGGCTCGGACTCTTTTGTTACTCTTCCACTTTTTTCGGGACCCAATCACCATCTACGGGTTCGATAATCAGGGCCAAACGACGAAAGGGAAAATTTTCTTGGAAATTTTCATTGACTATTCAGTCCACTCTGTCCTTTTTCATGTGGTCAATGTGCCACCGACGTATAATTTGTTGTTGGGAAGACCTTGGATCCATAACACGAACGCTGTGCCATCCACTCTGCACCAATGTGTTAAGTGGTCAAAAGGTGGGATGATCACAACAGTCTTGGGCGAGGATCCAGAACAGAGGCTTGCATAACCCATAGTTCCTAGGCCCACTTTCACTACTGATATCCCTAGCATTAGGGGCATTGATGAGGCCAGTTTCGAAGAAAACTCAGGAATACTGCAGACGATAGAACAGCCAGAGCATACAGTGGCCATGACTCGATGAAGAGGCCCACAATTTTTCAAAATTGGAGGACGAATTGATTACAGCACATTCAAAGATCATCCTCTATTCTCTCAATTCATGAAAGCCAAAAAGGGATTTGATCTGTTGGTAAAGCATGGCTATCAGCCTTTTCAAGGCCTGGGAAAAAATGGAGATGGTCGTCTCGAGCCAGTAATTCCTCCGCACTATCCTCAGAGGGCCGGATTGGTCTTTAAGGGCAGAAGATCTCAGAAGGGCACTATCTTTGTCAAAGGGACGCACTAAGGGAATCTGCTTGTCTTTCATTTCTATTCTTTTCTTTTCACATTTAGGATGATATCCCGTTTCATTTCAATCATTGTCCTCAATTCAATCTTTCAATAAAGTTGCAAATTTCCTTTGTCTGTCTGGATTTCATTTGTCTCTTTACATCTCATTATCCAATCTTTACAAAATTGCCATTATTTTGCTCTTTTATTTTTTCAATTATTTTCTCAATAAAAGCAGTTTGTTTTATGATGGGCAATTTCCCTGAATCGATTTATTCTTCAATTCTCAGAATGTCTTTCCGATCTATCAAGAAGCTCGTTCTTAATCCAGAGGCCTTTTCGAAGCCAACAGTGATTCATCAGGTTAAAATAAGAAAAGAATGTAGTCAGATTACAAGGCAGTCAGAAGAACCTGTAGAATTTGATTCAGCTGTTCAAGAATTACCAGAATTTGCAGCAATTCAGAAACAAGATGAGCCATCATCCTTAGTTCAGGATCCGACTGAGGATATCAATATTGGATCAGAAGACGATCCTACAATTCTCAAGATTGGCAGCAGTTTGAGCCCGGAAGAGAAAGAAAGGCTCACCCATTTTCTCAAGCAACATGAAGAAGTGTTCACGTGGACGTATGAAGACATGTCAGGTCTAGATACCAAATTGGTTGAGCATCGTCTCATCCTAAAACCAGATGTCAAGCCGGTTAAGCAGAAACTGAGAAAGATGGATCCTCGAGTGGAACAACAAGTTAAGGAAGGTCTGGAAGACCTACTCAAAGCAGGGTTCATTCGAACCATTGACTATCCAGATTGACTAGCAAATATTGTCATTGTTCCCAAGAAAAATGGTAAAGTTCAAATTTGCATCGACTTCAGAGATCTCAATAAAGCGACTCCTAAGGATGATTATCCACTTCCTAATATTGATCTTTTGATTGATAGCACAACAGGTCACGCTATGTTCTCTTTTATGGATGGATATTCCGGATATAATCAGATCAAGTTGGCCGCTCGTGATCAGTTCAAGACGTCTTTCACTACTCCTTGGGGCACTTTTTGTTATACAGTCATGCCATTTGGGCTTAAGAATGCGGGAGCCACTTATCAGCGTGCTATGGCCGTCATCAGATGCACAAAATCATGGATGCCTATGTCGATGATATTTTGGTAAAGTCCAAAGAAGAGAAAGATCACATCGAAGCTCTCAATTAAGTTTTCAAGCGACTCATTCTTTACAAGCTAAGACTCAATCCACAAAAATGTGTTTTTGGAGTTGAATCTGACAAACTGTTGGGCTTTCTAGTCAGCAAAAAGGGGATAGAAGTGAATCCCGCTAAGGCCAAAGCTATCATTAACATGCCGCCCCTGACTAATCTCAAAGAATTGCGTAGCCTTCAAGGACACATGCAATCAATTCGGCGATTCATATCCAATTTGGCCATGAGATGTGAGCCGTTCAATCATTTGCTCAGAAAAGGAGTGAAGTTCGAATGGGGACCAGAGTGTTAGCAATCGTTCGAACGCATAAAGAAATATTTGCTCAACCCTCCTGTTTTAAAACCGCCAGAATTAGGGAAGCCCCTACTCCTATACATTTCAGTCAATCAAGTTGCTTGCGGCGGATTCTTGATGCAATATGAAGAAGGCAGCCTGATAGAGCATGCCATTTACTATGTGAGCAAAACCATCATTGATTACGAGAAGAAATACTCTCAAATAGAGAAGACATGTCTAGCTCTGGTTTGGATGTGTCAGAAGTTGAGACACTATTTGCTGGCGTCCGAAGTCAAGATTCTATCCAAATTAAATCCTCTCAAGTACATTATAGAGCAACCATTCCTCAGTGGACGGATTGCCAAATGGCAAGTTCTGTTAATGCAGTATGATGTGGAATATGTCTCTCAGCAATCTATCAAAGGTCAAGCAATTGTAGATCAATTGGCAGATTTTCCTCTGGCAGAGGATGTTAAAGCCGAGGATGATTTCCCCGATGAGCGGATCTGCAATGTTCAACAATCTCCAATTTGGAATTTATTCTTTGATGGTTCCAAGAATATGGCAGGCATAGGAATCAGGATTCTGTTGATCACACCTGAGAAGGAGATGATCCCCTTTTCTCTCAAATTAGATTTTCAGTGCACTCATAATATGGCCGAGTATGAAGCTTTGATACAAGGTCTGAAAATTCTACAAGACTTCAATGTCAAAAAAGTGCATGCTTATGGCGACTCTTTGCTCGTCGTCAATCAAGTCTTAGCCGAATGGCAAGTGAAGGATCAGAAATTACTTTCTTATCAGAAGATCACCTCAGCTCTTGTCAGCAATTTCAAAGAATTCCAACTTTTCCATGTCAAGAGAGATTTCAATCAAGTTGCAGACAGCTTAGCCAATCTCGGATCCATCATGTCTTTCAAGAGCGGAGAATCTTGTCGCTCCTTTGAAATTGGCAGACTTGATCAACCTTCTTTCGTCCCAGTAGAGCAGATAAACCAGGCTGAGCAAAAGAAGAAGCCTTGGTATCACGACATCAAGAATTTTATTGAAATTGGTGAATTTCCTTCAGAACTCTCAAAGAAAGAGCAGCGAGCAATTCAGCGCATGTCTGCTCGATATTTTATTCTTGTTGACGTCCTTTATCATCGTGGATTCAGCTCTGAATATTTTAGATGTTTGGACGAAGAAGAAGCCAAAGAAGTTGTGCAAGAAGCACATGAAGGTATCTGCGGTGGTCATGTTGGCTACCAAACTCTTGTCAAACAAATCATCCGAGCAGGATATTATTGGAGAACTATGCAACAAGATTGTTATCGTTTTGTGAACAAGTGCGTTCAATGCCAGATGCATGCATCTTCCATTCATGCGCCAGCGACATATTTGCAATCTGTCGTTTCGCCATGGCCATTTTCTATGTGGGCTTTTGATGTTGTAGTTCCAATTTCATCCTTTTGCAAAACCCCTATCGGATTCATTGTGCGGAAATCCGAAGGTTCCATCATGGTTTCTTCCTTCGTGGAATCCATTTCATTTTCCGCCCAATCAGGATAAGGGTACAAACCTGAGCCTCCTTTGATGAGGTACTTCATTTTCCGCCCAATCAGGATAAGGGTACAAACCTGAGCCTCCTTTGATGAGGTATTTCATTTTCCGCCCAATCAGGATAAGGGTACAAACCTGAGCCTCCTTTGATGAGGTACTTCATTTTCCGCCCAATCAGGATAAGGGTACAAACCTGAGCCTCCTTTGATGAGGTATTTCATTTTCCGCCCAATCAGGATAAGGGTACAAACCTAAGCCTCCTTTGATGAGGTATTTCATTTTCCGTTCAATCAGGATAAGGGCATAAACCTGAGCCTCCTTTGATGAGGTATTTCATTTTCCGCCCAATCAGGATAAGGGTACAAACCTGAGCCTTCTTTGATGAGGTATTTCATTCCCCGGTCAGGTTAAGGGTCAAACCTGAGCTTCGTTTCTACATGAGGTATTTTTCGTCCCATCCAGGTTAAGGGCAAAACCTAAATCTCACTTTCTTTTGAAGTAAAATTTTCTTCTTTATTCTTCACTTCATATCTACCATTTTCATCAGGGCTAATCTCTTCATACTCAGTCAGATCCTTCTAACTGGGGCATTTTTATAGCCAAAATTTGGTGTGTTTTTCTTTGTCACTAAGCTCGTCTTCAAGCCGGCTTAGTAGCAAAGAGGGGCATCTGTAAACACCCCAAAATTTTCACATCCATTCTCAAACAACCCTTATCGTTGTAGTGCCAACCCTGTTAGGTCAGTATAGGAGTCAAACCCCGAGTCAGTTTCAGAAAATTACCATTTTACTCATTTTTTATTAGGAAAATTACCATTTTACCCTAGGTCATCCCGGACCTCAGTCAGTCAGAGTCAACAAAGCTCATTGGTTAGTTCAGAACATTTAGAATATCAGTCATTTCAAATTCATTTGAGCTCAAAGTGAGAAAGTCATTTTCATTTCTGATCATTCCTGCCAAAATGGGATCATTTCTTCAGAAATGAGCTCATTTCTTGCTCAAATCCAAGCCAATTGTCTCTGAGTCAGTCATTCATAGTCAATCATACTCCCCAGAGTCTAACTTGAGCTCACCAGGAGTTTGAGTGCTTTTGTTTCAGTTCAAAACTATTTCTAAGTGTTCAGGAGCCCATTTTAGTCCATTTCAGCTCTTTCAGCTGAAATTGAGCCGAGTTCAGTCAGTTGAGCTAGTGTTTGAGCCTTGATTTTAGTTCATCTCAGTATTACTGACCTTTATTTTAGCTCAAAGCCAGTTCAGGTTCGTAATTCACTTCGCTCCAGTGACCATTCCGTATCATTTCTTTAAAAATGACAGCTTTTCTTGAAAAATCAGCTAGAAAGGTCAGTTGAGTCAGTATCATTGTCAATTCATTTGAGTTCTAAAACTCTAAAACCCAGCTCAATCCAGTTCATTTCAGTTTAATCCAGCTCAAACCCTAATTTCCAGTGTCACTCTAGCTTGGCATAGCTCGAAAATCATTTCTTCAACCATTTTTGCAAATTTTGTCAATTTTAACACTTTTTGAACTGGTACGAGTGTCAATCGGGGTCTAACATCCAAAATTCTTCATTCAGGGTTAGCATTTCATGTCATTTCTAATTATTTCATATCATTTCTCAGCATTTCATAACATTTCATCACATTTCATTCCATTTTCGAAGTCCAGAACTCCAATTTTATAAATTTCAATCCAGATTGAGTTTTAAAATTTTTCAGAAATCAATTTCAAACTCCGGGTTTCCAAAATTGACATTTTTATCCCCGGGAGTCTAAATTTGGAAATATTTTCTCAAGAAAAATAATCTGGATTTATTTCAAAATCAAATTGTCAAATTCTACACTGGATTTGCTTCGCAACGAGCTATTAAATTTCAAAATCTGAGCTCATTTCAAAAACTGCCAAAAATAGCTCATTTCGTTTGGAAATATTTTCTCAAGAAAAACAATCTGGATTTCTTTCAAAATCAAATTTTCAAATTCTACACTGAATTTGCTTCGCAACGGGGTATTGAACTTCAAAATCCGAGCTTGTTTCAAAAACTGCAAAAAATAGCTCGTTTCGTCTGGAATTTTTTTGAAAAAGACTATTTTACCCCTTTAATCGTCAAAATGAATTGCAAAAGTGGAATTTGGACCCGCTCTGAGATGGCCCATCCATTTGCATTTTCTTGTTTTCATTTATAAGAAAAAAATTTATCTTTTTCTTTATTTTTTTTGTTTGTTTTATTTTATTTATTTTAACTTTTTTTTAATTATTTTATTCTTCCTAAGGTGGGACCCACAAGGGGGTCACCCAAACCTCCAGCCCATTTCCTTTCTTTCTTCCTCCATTTTCTTTTTTTATATATTTTTTATTTTTATTTTCTTTTCTTTTCTTCTTTATTTCTTTTCTTTCTTTTTTCTCCCTTTTTCTTTCTTTTTTTTTTCTTTCTTTCCTCCTTTCTTTCCTCTCCCTCCATTCACGTATAGTCTTTCCAGCCCCTCCTTCTTCTTCTTTCCCTCTCCTTTCTTCCCCTTTCTTTCCTTTTCCTTCTTCCCCTCTTCTTTCCTTTTCCTTCCCTTCCTTCTTTCCCCTTTCTTCCCTATTCCCCTTTGGATTTCCCCCCAAAAGATAAAGGCTACAGCCATTCACGTATGGCTGGGGGGATTAAAGGCATTATGCATTATTAGAAACTTAGATTTTGAACTTATCAAAACCTAAGTTATGATAAAAACCAAAAAGAAAAGAGAGACACTCACTCTCTCTCTCTCATTCACTCTCTCTCTCTCCCTTGAACTCTCTCTTTCTCTCCCCTTTGCTGCAGCAACCACTACCAGCATGCAGCCTTCCAACCTCTCTACAGCAGCTCCCAAAGAGGATTTGGAAGCCCAGCCACCAGCCGGCGCCCCTTTGAAGCTTCCCTCCTTCAACGTCAGCCATTGCTTCAGCCTTGCCGCCATCTTCAACCGCCTTCACCTTCCCACAGCAGATCTGCAACATCCTCAACTCCAGCCTAAGCCATCCCCTCTTCAGCAGTCATGAATGCCATGGCTTGAGCTTCCCCACGGTAGCAGCCACTGCAACTCATCGTCTTCAAGGCAGCAAAGGGAGCATCGATCTACCTTTCTTCTTCAACATCACGACCAAGCACCTCCTTAGCAGCAAGACGCCCCATCCACCTCCACAGCATTCCATTCTTCATCCATTGTGACTTCATTCTTCCAGCTACTCCAACTAAGGCAGCAACAATACCTTCCAGCCGGTGCATCCAAGCTCCTCCCACCGGTGTCTAGCTCTAGCCATCCTTCTACCTTCAAATCTCCTCTCCAACCCCAGCCAACTCAAGTTAATTGAAGCTAAGCCCAAGTAAGTTAAAATAATATTGTTATTATTTTTTTTTACATGGTTGAAAGCATTTGCATCTCATGATCCAAGCTATATAAGAAAGAGGATCCACCCGATACATGAGTAAGATCTCTCCTTCATTTAGCCACATTAAAATAAAACTCATACCCTCTTCAGTTTGCTTTTATTTTATTGATTTCCATGCTAGATACAAGTTGTAGGTTTTATATTTAGTCTATATTATCACTTTAGTATCATAATGCATGTTCAATTAGATAGGTCTTGATTTTGTGCAAAGTCCATGCATTATTTTATGTGAATTTTTGCATTGATAAATTCTGTAAATTTTAGAGTAATTGTATTTATATGTTTTTGTTTTCATGCCGAAAATCTGGTTAAATTTGGGTTTGAGGACCCTCTAAAACCAATCAAATCCCAAACTGGGATTTCCCATTTCCAGAACTTCTAATTTCTGCTTTAGCAGACAAGAACCTCCGGCACCACCCTCATGGGAAATCCAAATAGTCCTCCAAAAATCACAGTGGATTCATAATGGAATCTATTAGTGATCTGGAAATTTTTAAGTTTTTCCAATTAATTTTGACCTCTGTCAAAAATCGGATTTCCCAGACTTTTAAGAAAATCTCGATTTTCCTTCGTCAGGGTATAGACAGACCCTAATGCATCAAGCCCGCCCAATATGTAGCTTGTTTGCAATAACTTTCAACACAAAAGTTATTCCTAACATTATTTACTGTCATTTCCCAAAATTTGGGAATTTTTGGATCTGTTTCAGTATTTTGTCTGGATTTTTTCTTTCTGTCTAACAGATTCCAATGTCCAGAAATTTCAGAGATTTAGGTCTCTGATAATAGTGTGTCCTTTTTCAAACCGTAACCCGAATTCCAATGGTGTCAAAAGATCAAATCTTCCTTTATTTGTCAGGGAAATTTTACCATAATTCTAGCCTTTTTCCCATCTGTCTGCCAGTTTTTCCATGTTTTCTACCGAAACCTATCTGTTTCCCCTAAATCCTAGAGTCGCCAGATTCCGATCCGACTTGCCGGAGTGGTACAGCTCCGACCATAGGTCAAAACCAGAAAGTGTAAAAAGAAAAAATCATAAAAGTTAGGGTTTTTACTTGAATTTCTATATTTAAAAATACAAAAATATTAGATTTTCGAGCTCCATTATGTTTTTAGGGATATTGTATGTGTCCATGCCAAATTTGGCTTAATTCCAAGTTCATTTGCTCCATGTGTTAGTTTATCTTTAAGTTCAGAAGCGAAAATCAGACGAAAATCAGGTTAAATTTGATATTTTATGATATTTTCATCATTTTAAGGTTTTTATCATGTACATGAGCATATAAAATTATATTAGGGTTAATTTCAATGTCATTTTCATTTCACATTTTTCATTTTTGCAAAATTTATTTCAGAAAACTCTGGTTTCAAGGCCATAGTCTTGTTATCGGGGGTATTTTGGTCATTTTGACCTAAATTTCGAAATTTCAATTTCTAATTCTCCAAAATTTCATGCATATCATCATATTTTATCATATTATGTTTGATTTATTTCATTTGATTTTCAAAATTCCAAAATTTTAAAAAAATTCTTTCAAAAAACCTTGATTTTAAGGTCATCAGGGGTATTTTGGTCATTTTGACCCTAATTTCGGATTTTCAAGTTTATTTTATAAATTTATTGATTATTTATCATGTTTATATCAAAGGTGGTATGAATTTGGGTTTATATCTGAATAATATATGATAATTTCCCATATTTTCGGATAAATTCAGAAAAACCTACATTTTTGTGCTAACCTTGTTTTCTAGTTTTGCAGGGACATTCAAGAAGAAGATTTAGTTTTTATTTCTTTTATTTCAGTTCAATGTAAAAATCAATGTAATATTTGGAATAAGAGTTACTTTTCTACTTAGAATAGAGTTGCATTGCATATAGTTTAATTTATGCAAATTTCAATATGTGATGTATGATTCATGCATATTATTTCAAATTCACTATGGTTTACACGAATGACACGTGCACAAGCTCTTATGGAGTTTATAAACTCGGTGGGATTCGTATTTATGGCTATAGAGAGAATACAAAGAAAACCAAGATTTATGATCTTCGTATTAGCCACATTCAACCTACACACTTAGGCTAACTTCAAAATGCACTGCATTTCTCAAAGTTTTAAAAGGATTTCCCAATTCCTCAATTGAAATTCCCTTTTCAAATTCATATCCATTCATTCATATTATTCAAATTGCATTATTCTCAAATTCATTTTCCAATTTCAATTTCAGAAAATTCAGTTTTCTCAAGAATTTCCAAGTCTTTCTCAGGATCTGATTTTCTCAAAATCCTGAGTTTTCAAAAGAGATTTCAAAGCATTTCCTAAGTTCAAACCAAGATTTTCCAATGTTTTAAAATTCTCAAATTTCAAAGTCTCAAGTTTTCAAAAAAAAAAAAAGATCGATTTTCTCAGATTTCCCATTTTCTTAAGAACTTAGATTCCTGAGAATCCATTTTTCATTTCAAAAGTCATTTTCCAATGAATTTATTAGATTTTCTCAGAATTCTTAAATCCATTTTCTCAAAAAAGCAATTCCAAATTTCAAAATCAATTTTCTAAAGTTTAAATTTTCTTGAGAAATCACTTTCCAATGCAAATTTCTGATTTCCAATGAAATTCAATGATTTTCTCAAGAATTCAATTTTCAAGTACTTTTCAAATCAATTTTCAAGCATATTTCAATTTTCCAAAGCAAACATCATATTTTCCCAAACTTGCATTATTTTCAAAATTTCATAGCACAAGCCTGATTCTTTGTGCATTCTAGGAAAAATAGAGCATAATTTAGCTATTTGAGTCGAGTTAAAGCACATAATTGGTCCTTGGTTCAATTACCCCTGGTAAAGGCGCCAGGAACGGTTGCACCTCGTACCGACAGGCGGATCCCATTCCACAAAATTTTTCCGCAAATTTTCAAAACGGAGGCGAATTAATTTTCAAAAACCATTTTCAAAACTTTGGTCAAGTTTGACTCGCGAAATTTGTTTCTCTCTCACAAGGGAGGGGAAAAATTTTGCGATGATAACAGTTAGTCTTTATGTTCTTCTTTTTACCTCCTTCGGGTACGCGAAGGAAAACCCTCGAGTTCTGTGAGTCATGCACCCGGTTGTGAACACCCCAAATTTTTCAAAGATTTGTAAAATGGCCTTTTTGCCCCTGATTCCATTTTCCGAGAAAATCAAAACAATTTCAAAGCTAAATTTCAGTCATTCTTCAGATTTTCTGAATTAAATTCCATATTAATGTATTCAAAATCAATTCCGGATCCGAATCCATCGTTTTAAATCCAAATTTTCTCAAAACCCGGATCCAAACCCATTTCTGAAGAAATTTTCTCAAAATAGTTTTTAAATTCTCAGAAAAAATCCTTTTTGTAAATATTTTTGCAAAAAAAGACAAAAAAATTAGTTTTAACCTTTGCTTTCTCACAAACTTTAGGATTTTATTCTAAAAATACAAAAAAAAAAAAATTTGAGAAACAGCAAAAAAAAAAAACCAAAAAATTGGAAAAACTACAAGAAAAATGAATGATTTTCAAGCTTTTGAAGCCATTTTGCCAAAAACCTCATTCCCTAAACATTTTTTACAAAAATTTCTTAAAATGGAGTCCTCTTATTGGAAAATGAGAAAAGCTTCAACGGATTCCTCCCGCGTCATGATCTCAACCATTGATGCATAACGACCCCACCAGCTTCCGGATCCTTCCTCTTCCCTCAATAAGAAGAGGTGGAGGAGAAGGGGTCGGGCATCAAGAAAATCTCCATACCCCTGGTGCATTACTCTCGAGCTTCTCTCTCCTGAAAGAAGGAAATCCATCTTTTCCTTTCCAGCAGATCATCCATTCCCCTCGTCCGCGCTGAAGCATCGAGGATCTATTCACATTTTGCATCCCATCTCTCAAGGAGTCTTCATCGAGAACGATCTTCCCCAAAACGTTTCCTCTATAAGAAGTCACTGTCCTCTTCCATTTCGATCGAGGAAAAGGAATTCTAGGAAGCAGGGAAAGAAGAGTTCACTCCTTCAGAACCCTTGCAGTATCCCGGTAAGTCTCCCCTCTCTTATTTTTTTCTTCATTTTCCTCATAGGCTTTTCTCTGTGTTAATTCCCTTTTTACGCACTATGGGTGTTGTCGGATTGCCTATGGCATCCTTGACCCACCTTGTGCAACAATAAACAGAATGAATAATTCTAACATTTTGAGCATCCGCTTGATTTCAATTACTAATATCCTCTATGAATCATTACATTATTATCTGTAATTTCATTTTTCAATATGTCATTCTTTCCCTTCTTGCCTCTATATAGCCTCGTCGGCTACTTCCATTTTCGATTAGAAATAGCTTCTGCATAGACATCCAGTCCGAGCGGCTTCGCTTAGCAGAAGTTGTTTCAAAGAATCTCAGATCCTTCCTATGATTTGGTCGCATTTCCTCATTGAGGGATGAACCACTGTGTCTTTGGCCATTTCAATTCACCTCGTAATCTGTTTCGATTTTCCCTCATCTAAAATCTTCTTTGACGATTGGACTGTTTTAATCGACATGCGATCGTCGGATTTTTTTTACCAGTTCGGCTTAATTTCTTGCCTTGATTATTTTTATCATTACTTTGTTCTGATCTTGTTTGAAAGCATCATTTCTGTTTCATTTTTTTTATTTTTTTATTTATTCGTCTATATCCTGCGATCCTTGGGATTTTGTTCCATCATATGAACATCATATCGCAGCAGTTAGCAACCAGAAACTCAGACTAGAGTCGCTGAGGAATCTGGCATTTAACCCAGGTTCTTTGGATAAACAGATTTGTGCTGTTTTATTTCCACTTATCCATTATCCAATGTATCTCGTTTCCCATATTAGATTCCACTAATTACCTTATATTTTGCACCGACTGTATTTCTGTTTTAATTCAAGTTTTGCTTGCATTTTTTTTTTGCCATTCGTCATTTGTCTGTTCATCCGCTTTATATCTCCTCTTTCAATATTGGTTTAGGTTTCATTGTGCATTTCAGCATTCTCATCCTATTGTTGAATGGATGTGGCTTCATCACCTTTGCAATACCTGTGCATTGTATATCTTACTGCCATAGGTTCCCTGTGCTTCCTACACCATAACATCTCCCTTCATTATTTGTCAAGCTAATGTCAAATTCCAGAATCAAAATATAAAAGGTACAGAAGTTCTAGAAGGGAATTGTGGTTTTGTCAAATGGTATAATCAGAATACCATTGTCAATAAGATTACTATCCATGATTGACTGCATCACTTGAACTCGTTTCGCTGTTGGGTTTCATAAGGGACCCGTCAGGAAAAACCTCTCTTCATTTCAATGGTCCAAAAAAAAAAACAGTGATGTCAGGATCACTATTATGAGGCCATTGTAGGTTACTGCACTGTTATTTGTTATCATATTGTGATTTCTTCATTCCCCTGCAGCTGTGTTCTCACGTTGTCATTGCTGTAGCATTTTTACCACATGCATCACTCCCACTTCCACAGCCTTTCTCCTCATCATGACAATGTAAGACATCATACAGAATTGGCATTAAGATTGATGGACCCCGCATATTCACCATCTATAGATTTTATCCAATGGCTGCTACACCTCATTGCATGTGGTGTTCTTGTCAAATATTTGGTTGTAACTCATGGAGAATTAATTTTGTATATAGTTTGTTGGATTGTCAAAAGTCGGATGGTTTCTCTACCTAAGATCCAAATCAGCACATATGACGACATCTACCAAATAGCTGTAATAACTATTATTGAAAGAAATTGTCACTAGAAATACAGGAGTCTCTCAAGTTGTGAAGCAGTCAGAAGATTGCTAAGGTCATGGTTCACATATGGGGACTTTGTTGTTAGGGTTGATTCAGACGTGGTTCACTTTCCCTTATAAAATGCAGTGATAGTTTCTTTTCTTAATTTTTTTTTTCTTGCCTATTCATTCGTATCATCATGTCATGGTTGTTGTTTGGTTATTGATCAGGGATCAATTGGCAACTCAGAAATTAATAGATGCTCTTCTTTCCAATGCCCGGTATAGTAGTAATTTCTTCTTAAAATTCAATTTGCCTGTTTGGTTCTATATCCTGTTTTATTAGTATTTTGTTATTTACCACATATTCCTGCAATTTCATAACATCTGTTTTCTGTAAAGACTGTGTTTTTGTTAGTAAACCCCCATGCCCTTTCATATATGTTGTAGTGGTTAAGATCATTAGCTTGCCCCTTCAGCCCACCTTCATTCCAGCCGCATGTTACATCTGCTACGCAGCAACATGCACCCATACTGTCACCTAAAGTAGTGTTTTAGATGTTATTATGATGGCACTTTTTACACACTATTGTGATTTCAGTTGGTCACCCACTGTAATGCTGCTGCAATCGGTGGCATCTTCAGCATCTTATCTTTTTTTTTTTTTAGAATCACCATTTTTCCTGCACCTCCATTTCCTCACCTCCATCATGTTGTCACCAAATTACAATAGCCTGTGCATAACACCCTTCATTGCTGCAAACTCACATGCAGCACACAACACCCCTCATCCTGTCAACACTCGACATCTTCATGTCCAACTCCACCCACTACACTCCAGCAATACCTAGGCACCAGCTGCTGTTTACACTACTGTTGTAGTTTCACTTTAACCATTCATTTCATTTTTTGCTTCTATCATCGGTGCATTTTGTTCATATCCGGTGGCATCACTTGATATTACTTGGTTCCTTATGTTTCATCATTTTACACATACCAGATCATTTGTGCATCAATCATTGGCATAATGTATGTTTGTTGTTCATCATCATTATATATGCATTATAACATGCATTGTCTCACTAGCTCAATATGTCATTTTAGCATTCATTTCTTTATCAGTTCAATGCATTATACATATATTCCAATATACATTTTCTCATAACATTTAGCACATGCATTTTTTTTTATCAGTATATGCATTTCAGTTTCAATATAGCATCTTAAATCCTCTCTATGTTTTACCTCTTGTTTCATGCTAACATTGTTTTGCAGGAAACATGTGAAAAAGTCTATTGTATGAAGTTGTAAACTTGATTTTATGAGTTGTAATAGCTAAGATTTAATGAGAATTTACATTTCCTGCTTTAGGTAGAATGAATGAGCATTGTAAAATATCATGAATTGTTTGTTTTCATACATTTTTTTTTATTCTCACAATGGTAAAACACGAATGGCACGTGCACCATTTCGTAAGAGGTAAACTAATTCTAGGTTGACGATTTACATCAACGGCCATAGTCGGGGTGTAAACAAAACTTAGAATTTTTACCTTTTACAAAATAACACTGGATCCACTTTCAAAATCATCATATTTTCTTTAAATATTTTCCTCTTTTATTAGAATTTAACCTGAAATTAACTCAACATATATACCAATGGCCATAGTCAGAGTATATTGAGAACTAATTTCATTTTAAATTCTATAAAAGCACCAAAATGTATTAAATTCTTCATTTGAATATAAATGTGATTATTATATAATATATCCAATGACCATAGTCAGGGATATATTATATCTTCAATCCCATTCTCAATTCACTTGAAGAATGAAATATGATTTTCAAATCCAATTTCAAACTTACTCAAATTCATTCATCATATAGGATAGAATTGCATCATATTTCCAAAACTTCTTTTTCAAAAATTCCAAGTGTTTCTTCTTCTTCAGCAGATTTTATTCAAATCCAATTCTATCTAATTTTAAGATTCAAAATTTCAAATTTTAAAGTCCAAATTTGACTTTGAAACTCCAAAATCACTTTATATTCAAACTTCAAAATTCCAACTCAATTCAAAATTCAACTTCAAAGTTCAATTTAACTTTGAAGTTTCTAATTCATCTTCTGATTCAAAATCCAGTTTTTCTTCAAAGTTCTAAATCAAAGTTGAGATTGACTTTGAATCTCAAAAAAATCTAAACCTTCTCAAGTTAAATCTGGGTTTCCAAAACCCAGATCCATCTTTAAAAGTCCTATTTGGATTTCTCAAAACCCAAATCCAAAGTCAAATCCTAGTCTCAACTTGGATCCAGATTTCCAAGTATAAACTCCATTCCGCCTTGGATCTCCAATTACAGATCCAAGTTCCATTTAGGATCCAGATCCTTATTCCACTTTGGATATCTAAATTATAGATCCAAATTCCATTTTAGATCCAGATCCTCATTCCACTTTGGATCTCCAAATTATAGATCCAAATTCCATTTTAGATCCAGATCCTCATTCCACTTTGGATCTCCAATTACAGATCCAAATTCCATTTAGGATCCAGATTCTTATTCCACTTTGGATTTCCAATTACAAATCCAAATTCCACTTAGGATCCAGATCCTCATTCTACCTTTGGATCTCAGATTCAGATCCAAATTCCAATCCTTAGGATCCAGAATCCAACTCTACTTTGGATTTCAGACTTCAGATCCAAGTCCATTCTAGGATCCAGAATCCAATTCTACTTTGGATCTCAGACTTCAGATCCAATTCCATTTAGGATCCAGAGTCCAACCCTATCTTGGATCTCAGATTTCAGATCCAAATACCATCTTGGATTCCAAGTCTTGAATCAAATTCCCTTCAAAATTCCAAATCCAAAATTCCACTTTAATTCCAATTCTCAAAGCCAATTCCATTCCAAATATTCATCCAAGTTCTAACTTCTAAATTCAAAGTCCATTTGTGACTTTGAAAATTTCCTTCTCTTTTATCTCAAAAACTTCAAAATCAATTTTCCCAAGCTCTTGATTATTCTAAAAAACTTAGAACTTTAATCTTAAGTTCTAAGTTAGGAATCATTTCTTCACTTTATCAGATTCACTTGGAAATTCTTCAAAATATTTTCAAAATGAGCATACATCTTTGCATTTGCACAAGCATGATTCATTGTGCATTTAGACTTAGGATAAATACTTAGATAAATTCTTCGCAAAGCAAAAGGCATAAAATTCGACCCTTGGTTCGATTACCTCTGGTAAAGGCGCCAGGAACGGTCGAACCTCGTACCGACGAGCGGATCCCGTCTCCCATTTTCCCGCACATTTTCAAAAACGGAGGCGAGTAATCTTTTAAAATCTTTTTCAAAAATCAAGGTCAAGTGAGACCGCGCAAAATAGTTCCTCTTCTCACTTCTTTCTTTTTCTCTTCTCTCTTCTTTTCTCTCTTTTATTTTTCTCCCTTCAAAAAGGAGGAAAATAGAGGTTAGAAAATAGAAGGGAGAGAGAGAATATTACGAGAGGAAAAATTTTGCGATGATCACAATTTTGGCGACCGTGATGGGATTCGTCTCTGTCCGGTCGAATTATGCCTTTTCTTTTGCTTTGATATTATCTAAGTCTTTATTCTTCATATGACAGCTTCATTTTCATGCAAACCTTAGAAGCCTAGATTCTGTCCTAAAGCTGACATCATTGCATATAGGATTTAAGTATGGTTTGGTAGGACCATATTGAGGAGATTATTCCATGTTCACATTAGACTTAGGTCTGAAATACAACTCTCCTCAATTTTAAGGATTGAATGCAAACAATGTATGCAAGTGTATGCTTCTCTTCATTTTAATCTATCTCTTTAGGACTTGCATTAGAGCCATCTGATTTTTGCATGTTGAACATGTTTTCAAAAACATTCCCTGCCTATATTGTCCCGGTCTTCACGTTGCTGGGTTGTTTCACTGAACCATAGTTCGGGAGAGAGCCTCACAACTGGACCACTTATTTGGGTTCGCGCCCCCTACCACGTACCTAAGGGCCATAGTCTGAGGTATATCAGTAGGTGCTCAAGGATGTTGGGAAGCCATTACTTTAGAACCGGAGAAATATTTCTATGCCACATACTTCGAGCTTTGGCTTGAGTATATCGGCATATATTGATTGAAATCAGATGATCTGAACCCTAGAGTTAGGATTAAGGTCCTATAAGCCATTTCAAAATATTGCATTTCGAGTCAGCCTTTAGGGAGTGTTGTATGCGCATCCTTGTTTGTGCAGCTTTGGTTGTGTGATATTTCTCTTATTCTCTCATATATATGTATCAGACCCTTTTCAAAAACCCTGGGTGTATTATTCAAAACTTACCCTTATTTTCAAAAACCCCAGGTGTATATTTCTATCTACCTACATTTCTTTTTTTCTTTTTAGATCAAATTCTCTTCAAAACCCTTGAAAATTCCTTTAAAATCTTATCAACCTTTTCAAAATTTCCAGGTATGAGAGTCTATCCATAAGTCCTGCATTTTATCTAATTCTCCCTATTTTCTTCTTTTTCCCCAGTATCATTTCAATGGCGTCAAATTCCCTCGATACTGTCTTTCCCCGAGATCATGTCTTCTATTAGATTCAGGATGGACCCCCGGATCTGCGGGTTATCCAGTCTCGTCCTTTCTTCCCTCGGTGGTATTATTCTTGGCTCGCCACCTTCTCAAGTATGTTTCCAGACCACTTGGACGACTGTGAGTTGGAGATGGCATCATCAATAGACAAGCGAACCATCAATGGAGCCCTGATTCAGGCCATGGCAGAACGATGGAATCCGCATACCTGCACATTCTGGTTTCCATGGGGAGAGATGACTCTACTGATGGATGACTTCAATGACATTATGGGATTGCCCGAACCAGCTGGTCAGCCAGATGATCCTGTCGAGCAGCAGTTTTTGATCAACATCAAAGGGGTGGATATTCGAGAAGCCTTAGCAAGAGCGACGGGGAGCAGATCCTGGCCCCTTATTGAGATTAGTGGGAATCAGTTCATCGACCTGCTTGAACTATATCAAAAGTACGGAGCCTACAAAGAGGTTGACACTCTGTCTCGAGCAGCAAAAGACAGGATTCAGCATGCCATGATCCTGTGCACAGTGGGGTTAGCTTTATTCCAAGATGGTCAGAATTTCATAGATATCAGAGTCGCTCAGCTCTTTCGAAGATGGGGAAGCAAGCAGACCCGTCAACTTTCAGTCTCCATGGCCGCATTAGCTTTTCTTCATAGAGGCTTGGCTCGATTTGCTCTTGGGGAGACCATTCTGGTAGAAGGATGCACTTACGCCCTGCAGTCGTGGTTCCTGCGACACGTTCCCTCAAAGGCCAGTTCTTTTAGGTTCAACAGTAAGCAGCCAAAAATAGTCATCCAATGCAGAGCTCTGATCGAGAAGCTGCATTAGGAGGAGATTACCTGGGACTTCTTTGACAGAAGAGAGATTATTCCTCGATACACCTATGCTCGAGACAAGCGCTACAAGTTGATGGGCCCTTTCTTTTGTGTTGATTATCAGCCGGAACGATGTTTAAGGCAGTTTTCGCAGCGGTAGGTTCGTGCCAACACCCGTTTTCCGACAGGCAACGTGCCAGAATTCAACCTGCAGTCGAATCAGTGGTCTGGGGCATATCATGTCGCCAAATATACCTAGGATTCCTTTATTTCTCTGTCTATATTTCCTGGGCCAAATGTATCATCTGAATATCAAGAGTGGTGGCAAACTGTCCGCCCACCCTCTCTTTGTCTTTGAAAGTTAAAAATATCAATAAAAATTTACCTTTTGGCCAAAAATGTTGTTTTCTGTATTTTGTTTATAGCGCAAATAAAAGTCACAAATTTTGGGCGACGACCTAATCCTGGGTAAAAGAGATATTCCTTCCGCATTTCTTTAATATATTTTATCATGGTTGACGACCTCGCCTAGGTAACAAGGCATATTTTTCTGTTATCATCAAAATGGTAACACAATTATCATAAATCATGTGATGACCCAATCCCGGGTAATGGGATAATCTCTTGAAATTGTCTACCAAATCCCTTCATTTCTTGCTTTTTCTCAAAGAAATTATGATTTTCAAAAGCTTCTTCATACTCTAATCATTCCCATATTCTGCAGGAAAGCTTTGGCATCTAAAAATGGTTCAGACAAGGGCTGAAAAGAGGGCCGCTCAACAGCACAGTGACAACGAGCTAGAAGAGATGAATTCTCCCCGATTATCCAAAAAGCATGACTCAGGGGATGAGAGCGATGTAGATCCGACCATGTACCGGGTTTTTCAAAAAATGATGACTAAAATGATGGTCGAGCAGGCTAAGGCGGCTCCAAAGAAGGCAGTTTCTAAGGCCAAGGCTAAGAAGAAGCCCATAAAAAAGCCAGTGAAGATCAGCAAGCAAAAAAGTACAGCATGACAATACTTCTGAAAGCTTCGAGTCAGTGGAAGATATCTCCGAGGAGGAAGAACAGCTGATCTACATCCCAAAGCATCTGCGGCAATCCAAGAAACTTGTGGAAGAGCCAGTGTCAGTGAACAAGCCCAAATATGGGGCCCCTGCAGAGGACTCGATCCAGGCACTAACCAAGATAGTCAAAGACCTGCAAGTCCGGGATAAAGGAAAAAGGTCATACACCAGGCAGGATTTCTACCTCGGTTTAGAGGGGGACATCAATTTGGAAAACCTTCCCCGGAAGTTCATTAAATTTGATGGATCCGGAGATCCTAATGCTCACCTTGCCATGTTCTTTGTGGAATGCGCCCGGTTCAGCGAAGACAACCGTGCTCTATTTCTCTGTTTTCCCTGCAGTTTGGAGGGGATAGCTGCCAAATGGTACGCTGAGCATGTCAATCCCATCGAGTTGAGGGATTTTGACAAAGTCGTCAACATGTTTGTTGAACGCTTCCTGTTCAACACGGAAGCTCTGCCCACCCTGAACCACCTGTGCAATCTGAAACAAGAACCCAATAAGAAGGCCAAGGACTTCATTCACAAATGGAGGAGCCTGTGCAACAAGATGAGAAACCCTATTTCTGAGGAGCATGCCCTCCAAGTCATTCTCAATAATTTCTCTCAGCCCCTAAAAAGCCTCCTCTTCCCATACCCCTCCAAATCCTTTATCGAACTGACAGAGCGAGCAGAATGTCTCGAGATGGGGGTGGAGAACGGAATGTATGAAGGTGTCGCCTTGGCCAAAAATATCCCAGACCCAAAGAAGAAGGCACACTTCACCTACTCCGCCGAGGTTCCAGGGGATGATCAGGGCAGTAGCAGTAAACAGGGCAGTGGCAATGGCACAAAGCCCGAGCAGAACAAAGGAAGGAATGGGAAATTCTTCAAGAACAATGACAAGCCTCTTCCGGCCGGTCCTTAACAAAAGGGGGACCTTCAAGAAAAGCCCAAACATATAAACTGGAGCAGGGATCGGAAGTTCACTCCCCTCGACCAGCCACTGGAGAAAATTCTGGAATACTTGTTGTCTCATGGGATGGTGAAACTTCCCAAAGTTGCAGATCCGCCAGTACTCATGGGAAGATTTAAGGAACAGTACTACAAATTCCACAGAGCTATGGGCCATGACACTGAATATTGCTTCGTCCTGAAGCATCTGATCCAGGATTGCATCGATAAAAGCATCCTCATCGAGGATGAAGAAGAGGGCAAAATGGACATCCTGTCCGCCCCATTCCCAAAGCATTCAGCATCAACCATTTCTGAACATTCCTTCCTACCACAGAGTCACATACATCCTTGTTCCGAAGAAGATATGAGTCTGCAACATCAGGTAATGGTTCTACGTCAGGATCAGCCTGCATCTCAGAGAGGGGATATCCTCTCATTTTTGAACATCAGGAACACGTCAGTAGAAAATGGGAAAACCCAAGTTTTTCCAAAGAGATTTGTGAAAAAGGAGACCTGCACAGAGGAAGCAGAAACCTCAGAAGCAGCAGAGGAGTGGGCCAAAAGCCTTCAAAAGCCTATCACAGCGCTCTCCAACATCTCCATTTTCGAGTTGACTCATGATTCCCCCCAGCATTGGGAAAAGTTAGATGACTTATTAAAGAAGATCAAGGTGAAGCCGGGCACCACGCCCGAAGACATGGCACAGATTGTAAATCAGGCAATGACAAATGCGCCTATTACCTTCTCAGATGAGGACTTACCTAAGCCTCATTCATTCCACAACAATGCATTGTACATCGTAGTCAGGACCAGGGGCATGACTGTCCCACATGTACTTGTTGATGGGGGCAGCAGTCTGAATATTTGCCCAGAGATGACAGCAAAAGCCCTGGGGTTAAAAGAGGAAGAATATGTGCCTGACCCTATCACCATTTACGACTTTGATAATCACGGGCAGACTGCAAAAGGCAAAGTCTTTTTAGAGATTTTCATCAACTACTCAGTGCACACCGTCCTATTCCATGTCGTCAACGTGCCACCAACTTACAATCTGTTGTTGGGACGAACATGGATCCACAATGCCAATGCCGTTCCATCAACTCTTCACCAGTGCATCAAGTGGTCCAAGGGTGGAATGATCACTACCATTTTGGGTGAAGACCCTGAAGAAAGGCTGCCACAGCCGATGATTCCTCGACCAACATTTACAGCAGATATTCCTATCATTCGGGAGGCAGAGGAAATCAATCTCAGTGACAGTCTAGAAATGTTAAAACTGAAAGATGTCATGGAAGAGGAGAATGTTGCAGCTACGGTCCAATGGCAGGGACCTTGTTTCTTCAAGTTAGGAGGACGCATTGATTACGCCTCCTTCAAAGATCACCCTTTATTCCCACAGTTCTCCAAGGCCAGAAAGGGATTCGATCTGTTGATCAAACATGGATATCAGCCATTCCGAGGCATGGGGAAAGATGAAGACGGCATGATAGAGCCCATCATTCTAGTTTGGATATTAGTTTTCCTGCTTTCTTTTCTTCTCTTTTTATCTTGTAGGGACAATATAGTCCCATCTTTTGTCAGAGTCTTGTAAATACTTTACTTCAATCAATGAAAGATCAATCTTTTTTCTCATATTCGGGCATCTATCATTTTCTCCTTATACTTTGTCTATGTCATTGTTCTTTACTTTATACAAAAATTTGATTTGGCTCATACTTTCTCTTAAAAACAACCTCTTTTTGGCGTTTTCAGGACCATTAACTCCTGAATCAATGACAAGATTTGTTATCAATCCCAAGTATCTAAAATTGGCAAGGTTTCCTGAGATGAAAGACAGAGCAGAAGTCAGTCAGGTAGCAGAACAGACTGAAGAGCCAGCCGAATTTGATTCCACCATTCAGGATTTACCAGAATTTGCTCACATTCAGAAGCAGGATGAACCATCAGCTTTGGTTCAAGATCCAACTGAGGATATCAACATTGGGTCAGAAGATGATCCGAAAATTCTCAAAATCGGGTCGAGTCTAAGCGAAATTGAAAAAGCTAGACTCATCCAATTCCTTGAAAAGCATCAAGAAGTATTTGCCTAGACTTACGAAGATATGCCAGGATTGGATATCAAACTGGTTGAGCATCGACTCAAGTTGAAACCAGAAGTCAGACCAATCAAGCAGAAACTGAGGAAGATAGACCCTCAAATCGAGCAGCAAGTCAAAGAAGGACTTGAAGATCTATTGAAAGCAGGCTTCATCCGGGCCATTGATTATCCAGATTGGTTAGCAAATATCGTGGCAGTCCCCAAAAAGAACGGAAAAGTTCGGATTTGCATCGATTTCAGGGATCTCAATAAGGCAACCCCGAAAGATGATTACCCACTTCCCAATATTGACCTGTTGATCGACAGCACAGCAGATCATGCCATATTTTCCTTCATGGACGGATATTCAGGTTATAATCAGATCAAGTTGGCCGTTTATGATCAGTCAAAGACGTCATTTACTACCCCATGGGGAACTTTTTGCTATACGGTAATGCCATTTTGACTCAAAAATGCCGGGGCAACCTATCAAAGGGCGATGGTCGTCATTTTCCACGATCAAATGCATAAGAATATGGATGCGTATGTGGATGACATTCTGGTAAAGTCTAAAGAAGAAGAGGATCACCTCGATGCTCTTAGTAAAGTTTTTGAAAGACTTATTCTTTACAAATTAAGACTTAACCCTCAAAAATGTGTTTTTGGAGTGAAGTCCGGCAAATTACTCGGCTTCATTATCAGCAAGAAAGGGATCGAGGTGGACCCAGCCAAAGCAAAAGCCATTATTGACATGCCGCCTCCAACTAATCTCAGGGAACTGCGAAGCAATCAAGGGCGTATTCAGTCTATTCGCAGATTCATCTCTAATTTGGCTATGAGATGCGAGCCTTTCAACCATTTGCTAAGAAAAGGAGTTAAATTTGAGTGGGGATCAGAATGTCAGCTCTCGTTTGAGCGCATCAAGCAGTATCTCTTTATACCACCAGTTTTGAAGCCGCCAAAGTTGGGGAAACCTCTCCTGCTATACATTTCTGTCAATCAGAATGCCTGTGGTGGATTCCTCGCGCAGTACGAAGAAGGCAGCCTGATAGAGCACGCCATCTACTACGTGAGCAAAACTTTCATTGATTATGAAAAGAAGTATTCTCAGACGGAGAAAACTTGTCTAGCTCTGGTTTGGATGTGCCAGAAGTTAAGACATTACTTGTTGGCTTCTGAAATCAAGTTCCTATCGAAGCTTAATCCTCTCAGATACATCTTGGAACAACCCTTTCTCACTGGACGGATTGCGAAGTGGCAGGTCCTTCTGATGCAATATGACTTAGAGTATGTCTCTCAAAAGTCGATTCAAGGCCAAGCGATCGCAGATCAGTTGGCAGATTTCCCTTTGGCGGAAGAAATTAAAGTAGAGGATGATTTTCCTGATGAGCACATCTGTAATATCCAGCAGCCCCCAGTTTGGAATTTGTTCTTCGATGGCTCTAAAAACATGTCTGGCATCGGGATTGGAGTCTTGTTAATCAATCCAGAAAAAGAAATGATCCCTTATTCTCTCAAGCTTGGTTTCCAATGCACTCATAATATGGCCGAGTATGAAGCTTTAATACAAGGCCTCAAAATTCTGCAAAGTTTCAATGTCAAGAGAGTACATGCCTTTGGCGATTCACTACTTGTTGTTAGTCAAGTTAACACTGAATGGCAAGTGAAAGATTCCAAATTAATTCCATATCAGAAGATCGTCTTAGCTCTTGTGGACAGCTTCGAAGAATTTCAGCTCAGTCACATCAGAAGAGAGCATAATCAGATAGCTGATGGTTTAGCCAGTCTGGGCTCCATTCTATCCTTTAAAGATGGGGAGTCATGTCGTTCTTTCGAGGTTGGCAGACTTGAGCAACCTGCTTTCAATTTAATTATGCAAATAAACCAGGTTAATCAGAAGGAGAAACCTTGGTATCAAAATATCAACAATTTCATTGAGACAGGTGAATTTCCACCAGAAATGCCAAAAAGGGAGCAGTGCGCTATTCAGCGTATGTCTACCCGTTATTTCATTCTTGCCAATGTCCTTTACCGCCGTGGGTTCAGTTCTGAATATGCCAGATGTTTAGACAAAGAAGAAGCTATGGAAGTTATCCAAGAGGCACATGAAGGGATTTGTGGTGGCCACGTCGGCTATCAAACTCTCGTCAAGCAGATCGTTCGAGCAGGATACTATTGGAATACTATGCTGCAGGACTGTCATCGATTTGTGAGGAAGTGTGTCAAGTGCCAATTGCACGCGCCTTACGTTCATGCTCCGGCCACGTATCTGCAATCAGTTGTTTCTCCTTGGCCATTTTCTATGTGGGCTTTTGACGTCGTCGGCCCGATTACTCCTTCTGCTTCCAACGGCCACAAATATTTTTTGGCTGCGACAGAGTATTTCACAAAATGGGTCGAAGTTGTTACTCTACGCACAGTAGAAGGCCGCCATGTGATTTCTTTCATTCACAAGAACATTGTTTGCCGTTTCGGCATACCACATGACATTGTTTCGGACAATGGAACTCATTTTAAAAATGAGAGGATGAAAACCTTCTGTTCTAATTTAGAATTTGTCATCATTTCTCAGCTCCCTATTATCCTCAAGGGAATGGCCAAGCAGAGGCCACCAATAAGATCTCGATCTGTATTCTGGAAAGGACTGTGAAGACAGGTCGAGATTGGCATGAGCAAATTCATGACGCACTTTGGGCATATCGGACCACCATTCGGACCCCGACTAATGCCACCCCTTCAGAACTTGTTTACGGAACTGAAGTAGTGTTGCTTCTCCATGTCCAAAAGCCCGCTCTCAAATTTGCTTCCCTTATAGAATTGCCACTTGATCAGTATCAGCAACAGAGATTGGTGCAGCTAGATTTACTAGATGAAAAGAGGCTCAAGGCAGCAGAGCACGCTCAAGCTTATCGATAGAGGATAGCTCGACACTATGCCAAGTCCGTCATTGAGAGAAAATTTCGAGTTAACAATTTGGTGCTCAGATCGACAGCTCATCTCAAACATCGACCACGGGGCAAGTGGTCACCCAATTGGGAAGACCCTTACGTGGTTAAGGAAGCACTTCCTCGCAATTCATATCGTTTAATCAACGCAGATGGAGTGGAAATGCCAGATCCTATCAACGCGCTGCATTTGAAGAAGTTTTTCACCTGAAATGTTCATTCTAAAGCCTTTGTACTACTCAAAAGAGCCATTTCAATAAAATAACGATCTTTTATCAATTCTTACATTCCTCTCCATGATACTGGGGCATTTTTTTTTTTTGATCTATAAACATCTTCTTTCATCATATGCAGGCAGGATTAGACAAAAGCTCTTTTCCTCAAATTTTATTAATTCTCAATTGATCTTGTGATCTTATTTTTTGTTTTCATTTAATTTACTTTTGGTTCGACCAAGTTTTCTTCAAGATATTGCTCGTCTCTATCAAGTTTTAACAAAATTTTAAATCTTATCTCATCTACCTTTTTCTTTAAAAATATACCCCTTCAGGTTAAGGGATAAACCTGATGCCTCCTGTCAATGAGGTATTCTCTTTTTATTTCCCCCCGTTCAGAATAAGGGGATAAAATCCTGAATTATCTTCTAAAAACCCAGTTCTCACACTGGTTATTTCTCAAACTTTTTCAATCATATATTGAGCTTATTTGGAAAACCCGGTTCTCACACCGGTAACCTTCTAAAATCAGTCTTCTAACCAAAGACCTTTCTCCTTCTAAATTTTAGTTCTGGCTTAAATCTCCAAAAACATCATGTATTTTCAAAGGATCCGGCATCTTGCTGGTCATGTATTTCCAAAAGGATCCAACACTTGTTGGTCATGTATTTCCAAAGGATCCAGCATCTTGCTGGTCATGTATTTCCAAAAGGATCCAACACTCATTGGTCATGTATTTCCAAAGGATCCAGCATCTCGCTGGTCATGTATTTCCAAAAGATCCAGCATCTCGCTGGTCATGTATTTCCAAAGGATCCTGCATCTCGCTGGTCCTGTATTCCAAAAGATCTAGCATCTCGCTGGTCGTGTATTCCAAAAGATCAAACCCTTAGGGTGCGACTCTTCAATTCTATCATTTCCAAAACCTTCAAGATCTTCAATCTCTCAAATTCTATCAATTTCCCAACCTTTGATTGCAATATCTTCAACAATCTCATCATTTTCTTAACCCTCAGGTTATAATCCTCCAAAATTCCATCACTCTCAAACCTTCAGATAAAACCTTTTTCAAATCCAGTGTTTCACTGGTCGGGATTTTCAAATCCAGTTTTTATAACTGGTCAGGATTTTCAAAATCCAGTGTTTCACTGATCGGGATTTTCAAATCCAGTTTTTATAACTGGTCGGGATTTTCAAATTCAATGTTTCACTGGTCGGGATTTTCAAATCCAGTGTTCCACTGGTCGGGATTTTCAAATCCAGTGTTTCACTGGTCGGGATTTTCAAATCCAGTTCTATAACTGGTCGGGATTTTCAAATCCAGTTTTCATAACTGGTCGGGATTTGAAATCCAGTATTTTTCAATGGTCGGGATTTGAAATCCAGTTGTCATAACTGGTCGGGATTTGAAATCCAGTATTTTTCACTAGTCGGGATTTGAAATCCAGTTGTCATAACTGGTTGGGATTTGAAATCCAGTATTTTTCACTGGTCAGGATTTGAAATCCAGTATTTTTCACTGGTCGGGATTTGAAATCCAGTTGTCATAACTGGTCGGGATTTGAAATCCAGTATTTTTCACTGGTCGGGATTTGAAATCCAGTATTTTTCACTGATCGGGATTTGAAATCCAGTATTTTTCACTGGTCGGGATTTGAAATCCAGTTGTCATAACTGGTCGGGATTTGAAATCCAGTATTTTTCACTGGTCGGGATTTGAAATCCAGTATTTTTCACTGGTCGGGATTTGAAATCCAGTTGTCATAACTGATCGGGATTTGAAATCTAGTATTTTTCACTAGTCGGGATTTGAAATCCAGTGTTTTTCACTGGTCGGGATTTGAAATCCAGTTTCTCATAAACTGGTCGGGATTTTCAAAACCTAATGTATTTCATCAGTCCAGTTTTCTAAAGTCTGATTTCTTACACCATTTCTTTAAATTACAGCTAAATGTCTCATCAAAATCTATATTGAGTGATTATTTCACAAAGAATTCATGAAAACTTTGCCAATTCGCTAAAAGCATTTGCTGATTCTAAATATTCTTACTTCACGAAAAAGAATTTTCTCAGATTACCTCCAGTATTTCCTTCCAAGAAGTGAAACTTTTTGTGAAAAAGAGGTAAAATTCAAATCTTTGTCCTGTTGATCAACCAAAAGGATGTAAGAAATATCCTCGATATGATCAGTGAAAGAAATCTTCAATGATGTTGAAAAGTCAGAAATGATTTGTTATTGATCATGGCTATGACGCATGTCTTAAGACGACTTTCTGGCAATCAGGCAGTGGAAATATCTTGAGCTATAGAAAGAATCCACTCGACCCATATCTTCTCATCCGTTTAGAATTGCAATCAAATATCCGCAAAAGGGATCTCTCAACTGTCGTTAAGATGAAGACGAGTATGCGAACAGACCCCCGGGGCCAAAGAAGATTTGGATCATCTCCGAGATGAAGGAGTTTGTGACGGATCCTTCCAGGGAAAGTTCGGATCACCGTCGAGATGAAGGCAAATGTGATGGGCCTACTGACAAACCCTAAAAGATATTTGATTTCAGCTATCATCTAAAGACCTTTTTCCCTGAGAGAAAGAAGGATCAGAGCATCTCCAAGATGAAGGAGTTTGTGACGTACCCTTCCCTGAAAAAGAGAGAAAAGTCAGGACCCATCCAAATGAAGGATGATGTGAAAAACCGAGAAAGCCCAATGACTCAAAAAGAGTGCAAAAGATCATCGAGGGAAAACACCCGGGTATCAAACTGCCAAAGTTGTCAGAAGTCATCTTTTCTCATGCAAAATTCTTTTATCAATATCTCTTCATTTCCTGCTTTTATGAAATTAAGAATATTTCTTTTATTTCTTATCAGGAAAATGGACAGCTTCCTTGAAGAAAATCATCAGTGCTAAAATTTGAATTTGACTCTTAGAACTGAGGAGTTAACCTCATTGGAGGAAATACTCTAGGTAAAAGACGAAATATCTTTGCACATACGTGCACATTTCAAAGTGTTTAAATCGGCTATAATTGGCAAAATTTTCTAGTTATTCCAAGAATAAAATAAACATTCAATATCCATTTTGATGCAACCTAGTGTTGTTTATATCTACCAGAAGAGTTGCCTCATTCAGTTGAAGTATCTCTTCCTGTCCCATCGCCGTTTCTTCAGTCAAGGATTCCGTATGGCGTTCCCCACTCAGGATAAGGGTCAAACCTGAACCATTTGCGAAAGATCATTTATTTTCAAAAGCTATTTCAGTCTCAGCAACGAGACGCCCAATTTCTTCCCCTTTTAAAAGCTTTAGGGACTCTATATTTTCTCCTTTCGCAAAAACCCCTCTCGGATTTGTTCGTCTAAATTCTAAAGGTCCCATCGTGCTTTCTCCATTTCTGAGAAACCCATCTGGTAGATTTCCTATCCAGATTAAGAGTTAACCCGGAACCTCGCTTCACGAGGTATCTTCCTTGCAGGTTTGGGTTAAACCTGAGTCACATTCCAATGAGATTCCTCGTTTTGACGAGATGTTTTCTTCCAATCCCATCATGGTTCTGCCCATTGATGAATCCATACTTTGTACATCCATCCAGGAAAGGATTTGACTCGAGCTTCATTTCACAAGACATTTTTCCAAAATGTCCCATCAAGGTCCCCGTGTATCCCTTTCCTCAATTCAAATTCATCTTGATATATCTTCGTCCCATTCAGGTTAAGGGCTAAACCTGAATCATTCCAAAAGGAGTATCTTGTCTCACCCACGAGACCTGATCAAAATTCTCATTTCCCACCATTTCGGAATTTCCATCTGAAGTCCCATCACGATTTCCTCATCTTTTACTCAATCACACCATCTTCGAGGATTTCGTCTCCCCAAAACCATTCAGGATAAGGTTCTAAAGCCTGAAAAGCCATATTTTCAAAATAATCCTTCCACACCCAGTTCAGACCTGCTGACTGGGGCATTTTCAAAATTTGGAGTGTTGTCTTTGCCACTAAGCTCGGCTTTCAACCGGCTTAGTAACAAAGAGGGGCATCTGTGAACACCCCAAATTTTTCAAAGATTTGTAAAATAGCCTTTTTGCCCCTGATTCCATTTTCCGAGAAAATCAAAACAATTTCAAAGCTAAATTTCAATCATTCTTCAGATTTTCTGAATTAAATTCCATATTAATGTATTCAAAATCAGTTCCGGATCCGAATCCATCGTTTTAAATCCAAATTTTCTCAAAACCCGGATCCAAACCCATTTCTGAAGAAATTTTCTCAAAATAGTTTTTAAATTCTCAGAAAAATTCCTTTTTGTAAATATTTTTGCAAAAAAATACAAAAAAAAATAGTTTTAACCTTTGTTTTCTCACAAAATTTAGGATTTTATTCTAAAAATACAAAAAAATAAATAAATTGAGAAATAGCAAAAAAAAAACCAAAAAATTGGAAAAACTACGAGAAAAATGAATGATTTTCAAGCTTTTAAAGCCATTTTGCCAAAAACCTCATTCCCTAAACATTTTTTACAAAAATTTCTTACAATGGAGTCCTCTTATTGGAAAATGAGAAAAGCTTCAACGGATTATTCCCGCGTCATGATCTCAACCATTGATGCATAACGACCCCACCAACTTCCGGATCCTTCCTCTTCCCTCAATAAGAAGAGGTGGAGGAGAAGGGGTCGGGCATCAAGAAAATCTCCATACCCCTGGTGCATTACTCTCGAGCTTCTCTCTCCTGAAAGAAGGAAATCCATCTTTTCCTTTCCAGCAGATCATCCATTCCCCTCATCCGCGCTGAAGCATCGAGGATCTATTCACATTTTGCATCCCATCTCTCAAGGAGTCTTCATCGAGAACGATCTTCCCCAAAACGTTTCCTCTATAAGAAGTCACTGTCCTTTTCCATTTCGATCGAGGAAAAGGAATTCTAGGAAGCAGGGAAAGAAGAGTTCACTCCTTCAGAACCCTTGCAGTATCCCGGTAAGTCTCCCCTCTCTCATTTTTTTCTTCATTTTCCTCATAGGCTTTTCTCTATGTTAATTCCCTTTTTACGCACTATGGGTGTTGTCGGATTGCCTATGGCATCCTTGACCCACCTTGTGCAACAATAAACAGAATGAATAATTCTAACATTTTGAGCATCCGCTTGATTTCAATTACTAATATCCTCTATGAATCATTACATTATTATCTGTAATTTCATTTTTCAATATGTCGTTCTTTCCCTTCTTGCCTCTATATAGCCTCGTCGGCTACTTCCATTTTCGATTAGAAATAGCTTCTGCATAGACATCCAGTCCGAGCGGCTTCGCTTAGCAGAAGTTGTTTCAAAGAATCTCGGATCCTTCCTATGATTTGGTCACATTTCCTCATTGAGGGATGAACCACTGTGTCTTTGGCCATTTCAATTCACCTCATAATCTGTTTCGATTTTCCCTCATCTAAAATCTTCTTTGACGATTGGACTGTTTTAATCGACATGCGATCGTCGGATTTTTTTTACCAGTTCGGCTTAATTTCTTGCCTTGATTATTTTTATCATTACTTTGTTCTGATCTTGTTTGAAAGCATCATTTCTGTTTCATTTTTTTATTTATTCGTCTATATCCTGCGATCCTTGGGATTTTGTTCCATCATATGAACATCATATCGCAGCAGTTAGCAACCAGAAACTCAGACTAGAGTCGCTGAGGAATCTGGCATTTAACCCAGGTTCTTTGGATAAACAGATTTGTGTTGTTTTATTTCCACTTATCCATTATCCAATGTATCTCATTTCCCATATTAGATTCCACTAATTACCTTATATTTTGCACCGACTGTATTTCTGTTTTAATTCAAGTTTTACTTGCATTTTTTTTTTTGCCATTCGTCATTTGTCTGTTCATCCGCTTTATATCTCCTCTTTCAATATTGGTTTAGGTTTCATTGTGCATTTCAGCATTCTCATCCTATTGTTGAATGGATGTGGCTTCATCACCTTTGCAATACCTGTGCATTGTATATCTTACTGCCATAGGTTCCCTGTGCTTCCTACACCATAACATCTACCTTCATTATTTGTCAAGCTAATGTCAAATTCCAGAATCAAAATATAAAAGGTACAAAAGTTCTAGAAGGGAATTGTGGTTTTGTCAAATGGTATAATCAGAATACCATTGTCAATAAGATTACTATCCATGATTGACTACATCACTTGAACTCGTTTCGCTGCTGGGTTTCATAAGGGACCCGTCAGGAAAAACCTCTCTTCATTTCAATGGTCCAAAAAAAAAAACAGTGATGTCAGGATCACTATTATGAAGCCATTGTAGGTTATTGCACTGTTATTTGTTATCATATTGTGATTTCTTCATTCCCCTGCAGCTGTGTTCTCACGTTGTCATTGCTGTAGCATTTTTACCACATGCATCACCAAAATTTTTCCTCTCGTAATATTCTCTCTCTTCCTTCTCTTTTCCTTTCTAACCTCTTATTTTCCTCCTTTTTGAAGGGAGAAAGATAAAAGACAGAAAGAAAGAGAGAAGAGAAAAGAAGAGAAAAGAAGGAGAGGAATTCTTTTGCGGGTCTCACTTGACCTTAATTTTGAAATTTTTTGAAATAACTCGCCTCCATTTTTGAAATATTTGCGGGAAAACTGGGAGATGGGATCCGCTCGTCAGTACGAGGTTCGACCGTTCCTGGCGCCTTTACCAGGGGTAATCGAACCAAGGGTCGAATTCTATGCCTTTTGTTTTTGCTACGAAAATTATCTAGATCTAAATGCACAATGAATCATGCTTGTGCAAATGCAAAGATGTATGCTCTTTTTGAAAATATTTTGAAGAATTTCCAAGTGAATCTGATAAAGTGAAGAAATGATTCCTAACTTAGAACTTAAGATTAAAGTTCTAAGTTTTTAGAATAATCAAGAGCTTGGGAAAATAAATCTGGAATTTGGAAATTGATTTTGAAGCTTTGAGATAAAAAGAGAATGAAAGAAATTTTCAAAGTCATAAATGGACTTTGAATTTAGAAATTTGAACTTGGATGAATATTTGGAATGGAATTGAATTCCAATTTTGAAGTTTTGAATGGAAAATCTAAAGGAATTGAGAGATGGGATTTGCAAAAGTTGAAATAAGATGAAATCCGAATCCAAGTTCTGGATTCTGAATAGAGTTTTGAGTTGATTTTTTGGATTTAGGATCCGAAATAGGAACTTGGTTTGAATGAAATGGAATTGGCTTTTAGGATTGGAATATAAAGTGGAATTTTGGATTTTGGAATTTTGAATGGAATTGGATTCAATATTTGAAATCCAAGATGGTATTTGGATCTGAAATCTGAGATCCAAGATAGGGTTAAACTCTGGATCCTAAGATGGGATTGGATCTGAAGTCTGAGATCCAAAGTAGAATTGGATTCTGGATCCTAGGATGGATTTTGGATCTGAGATTTTGAATGGAATTGGGTCTAAGATTTGGAATCGAAGATGGAATTTGGATCTGAAGTAGGAGATCCAAAGTAAAGTTGGATTTTGGATCCTAAATGGATTTCGATATGAAATCTGAGATCCAAAGTTGGTTCTGGATCCTAGAATGAATTTGGATCTGAAGTCTGAGACCCAAAGTAGGGTTGGGTTCTAGATCCTAAGATTTGGAATTTGGATCTGAATCTGAGATCCAAAGTAGAGTTGGGTTCTAAATCCTAAAGAATAGATTTTGGATCTGAAATCTGAGATCCAAGGTAGAATTGAGTTTATACTTGGAAATCTGGATCCAAGTTGAGATTAGGATTTAACCTTGGGTTTGGAATTATAAAAAGTCCAAACAGGACCTTTAAAGATGGATCTGGGTTTTTTAGAAATCCAGATTTTAAATTTGAGATTCAAATCCAAACCTTGATTGAAGATAAGGGGATGAGCTTGATTTTGAAATCAGAAGATAACTTCAAAGTTAATTTGAACTTTGAAATTGAATTTTTAAATTGAATTTTTAAATTGAATTTTTAAATTGAATTTGGAATTTTGGAGTTTTGAATATGAAATGATTCTGAAATTCCAAAGTCAAATTGGACTTTGAAATTGAGATAGATTTGGAATTTGAAATAGAAATTTGAAGAAGGAGGTTCAAAATCACTTGGGTTTTTGAAAAAGAGTTTTGAAAAATGATGCAATTCTACCCTAAATGATGAAAATGAATTTAAAGATTTTTGAATTTGGAATTTTGAAAAGCTATCCCATTCTTTAAATAAATTAAAATGAAGTTGAAGACATAATACATTCCTGACTATGGTCATTGAATGTATTATATAATAACCATATTTAAATTCAAGTGAAGGATGAAATATATTTTTTTGGTGCTTTTATAGAATTTGAAATGAAATTAACTCTCAATATACCCTGACTATGGCCATTGGTATATATTTTGAATTAATTTTAAGTTAAATTATGATAAAAGAATAAAATATTTTAGGAAAAATATGATGAATTTTGAAAATGGATCCAGTGTTATTTTGTAAAAGATAAAAATGCTAAGTTTTGTCCGCACCCTGACTATGGCCATTGATGTGGATCATCAACTTAGTATTCATTATCTCTTACGAAATGGTGCACGTGCCATTCGTGTTCCCATTTGTGAGAATTTGAAAAATGAAGGCAAAATGCATGAAAAACAAGTAATTCAATAATATTTACCATGTTCATTCATTCTACCAAAAGCAGGAAATGTAAATTCTTATTCCAATCTAACTATTACATCACACACATAAAATGAAATTTACAAGAAATAATAGCCTTTTTCATATGTTTCCTGCAAAATACTTAGAGTTAGTATGAAAGCAAAAGAAAAATTGTATCTTTCAAATGTGCCAAATATGAGACACTCACATGCCACGATATTTAAGATCTAAAGTGAGGAGGGATGATATGTATCTACATGTATATATATACATGCATATATGTATATATATATATATCTATATATATATATATATGTATGTATACCTATATACGTACATATATATATATATATGAATATAGACATATAGGTAAGATAGTGAATGTGAAGAATTAATATAGAGATGTCAAAATGTATATACAGCAAAGAAGTGCTATGATGGCTTCAAAACAGTGGGCAGCATGTAGATGGTACAGTGATTAAAAAGTGTACAAAGGGGCGTACACAGGTGACAGTGGGTTGATGTTTGCTGAAGATAAAGCCATAATAACCTGTTTCAGCTGATGCAAGCTAGTATTTATGACAGGGAAGAGTTTGAGCATTCCTGCTGTAGGTATACGTGTGATGAAACGCACATTACAAATATGCACTTGGCATACACATATGGGATGTGATGCAGTGAATAGGATATAATATAAATGGGATGGTGACTGTATGTATGATGCTACTAATGGAGTTATAGTGCTTAAGTTGCTGATATTTACTTTCTGTGGAATACTTTTAAGCACCTCTCAAAAATTGGAGTGTAATAGAAGCTTACAGATTTACGAAGATACCGATGTTATTCACTGTGGGAGGTCTTATCTAGAGGTAGGGTATATGAAAATTTACCATAAGGTGCAGGGCAAGCTATGACTGTTAAAGAGAGATAGGAAATCAATATAGATCTGAGGGATTGGTATACTACCATGACAGAAAGTGCAGGTGTGTGATAAGTGAAGAAATGTGATATAACAACCCGAGATCTGATCTCAATTTAATGGAGCCTGTGTCATGGAATAATGCATGGATGGATGCAAACTAGATTTTACATGAGCGAATTGATTTTCTTGATTTGATTTCAGCAATATCTTAGCAGACTGAATCCCTCCTTTAGATAAAACTGGATATCAATGTTTCTAGTGCGATATCACATCTTCCACAGCCTCAGAATCAGTTGTTTCAATCAAGCACCTCAACCACCTTCAGGAAACGATATATCAGTAACAATAATGGAATTCCTTCATTCAAGTGATTTAAAATGATCATTGGGAAAGAAGGCCATCAAATGAATTTCAAGAAAAAACACCATTTAAGCAACAAACCTAATTTCTGATTCCGAAAGATAAATATATGATTCAAATTCCACCAATCATCCAGGGAAGATTGCATTTCAAAAGGGCACTGGTATATGTTCTATTGAAGATTTAACAAGTCTCCACCCATCCTTACTGAATTTTGTGGTTGGGAGGGGAAAAAGACCAAAGCATATCTGATTTTTTTTTTTGTAATACCTGCAGTAATCTTATAACAAATATACAGCAAATGTTGCCTTTGCTGTGAAATTGCTGAAGGTCTTCAAACCAGCAGAACAAACTTCTCAATGAGTCTTTTGCATGTTTTCACACTAGTTTAAACAGAATAAATACTGAAGAGAGAAACGGATGGGGGGGGGGGGATTTAATTTTAAAACTATCTGTGTCCCTCATTGTATAATGGAGGAATGGTGCTCGATAATTTAGTGATTGAATCCATCTTCAACACAGAAATCGAGTTCGAGGCAAGTGAGATCACCACTCTAAGTTTGACACAGTTAGGTTGAACTAAAAAAAAATACTTACAGAACATTTAACACTATTGTTATGCTGGAACAGGGGATGTTGTAAATGAAATTTAATATGAAAACTAAGATAATTATAACAAGAGGAAATGCACAGATGCTAGAAAGATGGGTTGGCTACCCTACAACAGATCAAAATCTGTCGTTGGTTTTTACAGTAAATTTTAAAAGAAATTCAACCTTCTTTCATGTTCTATGGCAGGGATGGATAGGGACAGAAGATCGGATAGTTGATGGAGCTTCAAATCTGCTTTATGATTCATTTTCAACCAACCTCTCTCATTTTCTTCTTTATATATGGTTTTTGCCCCTTTTCTCTCTAAAAAAAAAAATTGCATGATGATTTCATCGTACGCAGGCTCAATGGCATCCGCACTTGGTTTGTGACTTGCACCTTTGCTTATCAAAGATAAACAAATTCGTCTCAACCTAAATTTCTTCTTCTGAAGCCTCTTGACTGGTCCCGAGTCACTTGTATAAGTCCTTTACATTAATTCTCAATTCATCAGTCACATTACTTGAATGATACATCTATGGCACTTCTCATTTTACGAGCTTTTGGAATTCAATAATTCCATATGGAACCATTCAACCCCCCTTTTTTTTATCAGTATTCTTAATAAATTATAAAAAGAAAAGAAATATGGGAATCGATAGATTCCATTGATATTGCAAAAAGGTGGGGTGATTCTGCTACAGGCAGGTCAATCTCCACCATTGGTGCTTAAAAAAAAAAGGATGAAGGGGATCCAAACAGACAAGGATGCGATAATGAGAAACGAGATTTCTGCAAAAAAAAAAAAAAAGAATGAAGAGAGGGGATGCCTACTTACCTGCAATCGGATCTTCTTCAGTTGTTGGGAAAGGGGATTAGAAAAATTTGGAGATTGTTCACCGTGTAGAGGCTTTAGCTTCAGCTGGATTGATCTTCAGGACCCTGGGACAGAATTTAGAAGAGAGCGGAGAAGGAAGAAGAAATGACGAAGGGAATGGGGTCGATGTTGCTCGGGATGAAGTGGATGCCGATAATGGATGCTTGAAGTGGAAAACCGATCTCAATGAAAACAATGGATGGCCCCTCAATAGAAGACGGAGTCCTCTTTTTAAGGAGGGCGTGGAAGGCTCCCGAAGGTGGTTCGTTGGAGATGGAGGATGGAGGGACAAGCCGACTGTTGCAAATCGGACGGTGGAGAGGAGAAGGAAGAAGGCGCGATAAGGGTTTGTTGGATCTTTTGTGATATTTCCTAAAAGAGGCTCCCTTAAAAGATTTTTTTTGTAAAATAGTTGAAATTTGAGGTTTTCAGCAAGAAGCTTTTTAAAACCTTGAGAATCTTTTGCTTTTCTTGTAATTTTTCTATTTTTTTTTGTTTTTTGTTTTGTTATTTTTCTATTTTTTTTTTGTATTTTTAGAATAGAATCTTAAAGCTTTTTACGAAAAATCAAAGATTTAAAACTAATTTTTTTTTGGTGTTTTTGTAAAATATTTACAAAAAGGGAGTTTTTCTGAGAATTTAAAATCTATTTTGAGGAAATTTCTTCAGAAATGTGTTTTTGATCCGGATTTTGGAGGAAATATTTAAAGCACTGGATTCGGATCCGGAATTGACTTTGAATTTCATCAATATGGAATTTAATTCAGAAAATTTGAGAAATGACTTGATTTTCTCAGAAAACGGGGTTAGGGGCAAAAGGGTCATTTTACAAAACTTTGAAAAATTTGGGGTGTTCACAGATGCCCCTCTTTGCTACTAAGCCAGTTGAAAGCCGAGCTTAGTGGCAAAGACAACACTACAAATTTTGAAAATGCCCCAGTCAGCAGATCTGAACTGGGTGTGGAAGAATTTATTTTGAAAATATGGCTTTTTAGGCTTAGAACCTTATCCTGAATGGTTTTGGGGAGATGAAATCCTCGAAGATGATATGATTGGGTAGAAAATGAGGAAATCGTGATGGGACTTTTAGATAGAACTTCTGAAATGGTGGGAAATGAGAATTTTGATCAGGTCTCAAGGGTGAGACCAGATACTCTTATCAGAATGATTCAGGTTTAGCCCTTACCCTAGATGGGACGAAGATATATCAAGATGAATTTGAATTAAGGAAAGGGATACACGGGGACCTTGATGGGACATTTTGGAAAATGCCTTGTGAAGTGAAACCCTAAGTATGATCCTTTCTTTGGATGAATGTAT
Source organism: Nuphar pumila (assembly GCF_984573655.1). Classification (NCBI taxonomy): domain Eukaryota; kingdom Viridiplantae; phylum Streptophyta; class Magnoliopsida; order Nymphaeales; family Nymphaeaceae; genus Nuphar; species Nuphar pumila. The sequence continues at coordinate 57,757,102 of NC_143253.1, read as the reverse complement.
GAAGTATGGGTTCCTTGATGGGAAGAACCATGGTGGGACTGGAAGAAAACATCTCGTCAAAAAACGAGGAATCTCATTGGAATGTGACTCAGGTTTAACCCAAACCTGCAAGGAAAATACCTCGCGAAGCGAGGTTTCGGGTTAACTCTTAATCTGGATAGGAAATCTACCATATGGGTTTCTCAAAAATGGAGAAAGCACGATGGGACCTTCGGAATTTGGACGAACAAATCCGAGAGGGGTTTTTGCGAAAGCAGGAAATATAGGGTTCCCTAAAGCTTCGAAAAGGGGAAGAAATTGGGCGTCTCTTTGCCGAGACTGAAATAGCCTTTTGAAATCAATGATCTCTCGCAGAAAATTCAGGTTTTTGACCCTTAACCTGAGTGGGAAGCAACCATACGGAATTCTTGAATGAAGAAACCGTGATGGGACAGGAAGAGATACTTCAACTGAATGAGGCAACTCTTTTGAAAAATATAAACAACGCTAGGTTGCACAAAATGGATATTGAATATTCATTTCATTCTTGGAATAGCTAGAAAATTTTGCCAATGAGATAAAATTGTGGTTGATTCAAATGCTTGGAAATGTGCGTGTATATGCAAAGATATTCCCTCTTTTACCTAGGGTATTTCCTCTAATGAGGTTAACTCTTCGGTTTTAAGAGTCAAATTCAAAAATTTAGCGCTGATGATTTTCTTCAAGGAAGCTATCCATTTCCCTGATATGAGAATAAAAGAAATATTCTTAGTTTCATAAAAGCAGAAAATGAAGAGATATTGATAAAAGAATTTTGCATGAAAAAAGATGACTTCTGGCGACTTTGGCAGTTTGATATCTGGGTGTTTTCCCTACGATGATCCTTTTGCACTCTTTTTGAGTCATTTGGGCTTTCTCGGGTTTTTCTCATCATCCTTCATTTGGATGTCCTAATTTTTTTCTCTTTTTTCAGGGAAGGGTACGTCACAAACTCCTTCATTTTGGGGATGCTCCGATCCTTCTTTTTCTCAGGGGTCATATATGATATTGGCTCAAAAAGTCTTTAAACGATAGCAAAAATCAAATATCTTTTAGGGTTTGTCGGTAGGTTCATCACACTCGCCTTCATCTTAACGGTGATCTGAACTTTCCCTGGAAGGATCCGTCACAAACTCCGTCATCTTGGAGATGTTTCGAACCTTCTTTGGCCCCGGGGGTCCACTCGCTTAATTCGCCTTCATCTTGACGACAATTGAGAGATCCCTTTTGCGGATATTTGATTGCCACTTTTAAACAAAATGAGAAGACATGGGTTGAGTGGATTCTTCTTATAGCTCAAGATATCTCCACTGCCTGATTGCCAGAAAGTCATTTTTTAAACATGTGTCATAGCCAAGATCAATATCAATTCGCTTCTGGCTTTTCAACATCATTGAAGATTTCTTTCATTGATCATGTCGAGGACATTTCTTATAACCTTTTGGTTGATCAATAGGAAAAGATTTGAATTTTACCTCTTTTTCGCAAAAAGTTTCACCTTTTGGAAGGAAATACTGAAGGTAATCTGAGGAAATTCTTTTTATGGAGTAAAAATATTTAGAGTCAACAAACGCTTTTAGCAAATTGGCAAAGTTTTCATGAATTCTTTGTGAAATAATCACTCAATGTAGATTTTGATGAGAACTTGAGTTGCAATCTTCGATTTTTGGAAATACATGACCAGCAAAAGTTGGGACCTTTGAAATATATGACCAGCGAAGGCTGGAACCTTTGAAATACATGACCAGCGAAAGCTGGAACCTTTTCGAAATACATGACCAGCGCAAACTGGAACCTTTTGGAATACATGACAAATAGACGTTGAGATCTTTTGAAATATCTGTCCAGCAAAAGCTGGAACCTTTGAAATACGTGACCAACAAGAAGCTGGAACCTTTTGAAATACGTGACCAGCGAGGAGCTCGAACTTTTTGAAATACGTGATCAGTGATGAGCTGAAACTTTTTGAAATACTTGACCAGTAAAACTGGAACGTTTAAGATACATGATCAGCAATAATGCTGGAATATTTTGGGAATACACGACCAACGAGTGTTGGGTCTTTTGGGAAATACACGAATGGTTATGAAAAACTGGGTTTTAAAAAACGGCCTGAAGGTTTTGAGGATAATCGAAATTGGGAGATTATAACCCGAGGGTTGAGAAAATGGTGAAATTTTGAAAATATTGCGCCCTGAGGTTGGAGAATTGATAGAATTGAGAGATTTAGAGATATGAAGGTTTTTGGAAATGATAGATTTTGAGAGATTGAAACCCGTAGGTTTGGTACTGAGAGAATGGAGAAATCGCGACCTGAAAGTTTGATTTATGGAATAGGTTGATTTGGGAGCTCGAAAATTGTGAGCTGGGACTTTTTGAAATACACGACCAAAAGTTGAGTCTCTTTTTTTTGGGAATGCGTGACCAGCAAAGCTGGAACGTTTGAAATGCGTGACCAGCGAAAAGCTGGAACGTTTGAAATACCTGACCAGCGAAAAGCTGGAACATTTGAAATACATGACCAACGAGTGTTGGATCTTTTTTTTTTTGGAAACACCTGACCAGCGAAAGCTGGAACGCTCGAAATACATGACCAGCGAAATGATGGAACGTTTGAAATACATGCCCAATGAGTGTTGGATCTTTTGAAATACCTGACCAGCAAAAGTCGGGACGTTTGAAATACCTGACCAGCGAGAAGCTGGAACGTTTGAAATACATAACCAACGAGTGTTGGATCTGACCAGCAAAAAGGCTGGAACGTTTGAAATACCTGACCAGCAAGAAGCTGGAACGTTTGAAATACATGTTCAACGAGTGTTGGATCTTTTGAAATACCTCACCAACAGAAGCTGGGACATTTGAAATACCTGACCAGCGAGAAGCTGGAACGTTTGGAATATATGACCAACGAGTGTTGGATCTTTTCGAAAATACCTGACCAGCAGAAGCTGGGACGTTTGAAATACCTGACCAGCAAGAAGCTGGAACGTTTGAAATACATGCCCAACGAGTGTTGGATCTTTTGAAATACCTGACCAGCAAAAGCTGGGACGTTTGAAATACCTGACCAACGAGAAGCTGGAACGTTTGAAATATATGACCAACGAGTGTTGGATCTTTTCGGAAATACCTGACCAGTAAAAAGCTGGAACGTTTGAAGTACCTGACCAGTAAAAACTGGGACGTTTGAAATACCTGACCAGTAAAACTGGAACGTTTGAAATACATCAGCTTTTGGGAGATTTTAAATCAGAACTTGAATTTTGTAGAAGAAAGGATTTTGATCAAAAGATTAAATGTAGAAAGTTATTAGTGCGAGGGTCAGATCCTCCAAATGAGCTCAATGGATGATCAGAGATTTTTGGGAAATACCCTAGTGCGAGGACTGGTTTGCAAAAGATGAGCTAAAACAAAGTGAGATTTTCAGAGAAGAAAGATTCTTTAGTAAAATTTAATGGACCATCATAGTTTAATTGCATGTGGTCGACTTTCAGGATTTTGTCCCCTTGTCCTGAACAGGGGAAATAAAAGAGAATACCTCATTGACAGGAGGCATCATGTTTATCCCTTAACCTGAAGGGGTAATCTTTAAAGAAAAAAGTGGATGAAATTTTAATAAGATTGAAAAATTTGTTAAAACTTGATGTAAATGAGCAATAGCTTGATAGAAAATTTGCTCAAATCAAAAAGTAAATTAGATGTAATGAAAATAAAGATCATAAGATCAAATGAGAATTAACAAAAATTTGAGAAAAAGAGCTTTTGTCTAATCCTGCCTGCATATGATGAAAGAAGATGATCATGGATTAAAATAAAATGCCTCAGTATCATGGAGAGGAATGTAAGAATTGATAGAAGATCATTATTTTATTGAAAATCGCTCTTTGAAGAGTACAACAGCTTCAAAATGAACATTCTAAGTATAAAATTTCTTCAAATGAAGAGCATTGATGGGATCTGGCATTTCCACTCCATCTGCATTGATTAGACGATATGAATTGCGAGGCAATGCTTCCTTAACCACATAAGTGCCTTCCCAATTGGGTGACCACTTGCCCCGTGGTCGATGCTTGAGATGAGCCGTTGATCTGAGTACCAAATCGTTAACTCGAAATTTTCTCTCAATGACGGACTTGGCATAGTGTCGAGCTATCCTCTGCCGATAAGCTTGAGCATGTTCCGCTGCCTTGAGCCTTTTTTCATCCAGTAGATCTAGCTGCGCCAATCTCTGCTGCTGATACTGATTGAGTGACAATTCTATAAGGGAAGCAAATTTGAGAGCGGGCTTCTGGACATGGAGAGGTAACACCACTTCAGTCCCGTAAACAAGTTCTGAAGGAGTGGCATTATTCGGGGTCCGAATGGTGGTTCAGTATGCCCAAAGTGCGTCATGAATTTGCTCATGCCAATCTCGACCTGTCTTCACAGTCCTTTCCAAAATACGAATTAAGATCTTATTGGTAGCCTCTGCTTGGCCGTTCCCTTGAGGATAATAGGGAGCTGAGAAATGATGGGAAATTCTGAATTTAGAACAAAATGTTTTCATCCTCTCATTTTTGAAATGGGTTCCATTGTCCGAAACAATGTCATGTGGTATGCCGAAGCGGCAAAGAATGTTCTTGTGAATGAAAGAAACCACATGGCGGCCTTCTACAGTGCGTAGAGTAACAGCTTTGACCCATTTTGTGAAATACTCTGTCGCAGCCAGAAAATATTTGTGGTCGTTGGAAGCAGAAGGAGTAATCGGGCGGACGACGTCAAAAGCCCACATAGAAAATGGCCAAGGAGAAACAACTGATTGCAGATATGTGGCCGGAGCATGAATGTAAGGCGCGTGCAGTTCGCACTTGACGCATTTTCTCACAAATCGGTGACAGTCCTGCTGCATGGTATTCCAATAGTACCCTGCTCGAACGATCTGCTTGACGAGAGTTTGATAGCCGACGTGGCCACCACAAATCCCTTCATGTGCCTCTTGGATAACTTCCATAGCTTCTTCTTTGTCTAAACACCTGGCATATTCAGAACTGAACCCACGGCGGTAGAGGACATTGGCAAGAATGAAATATCGGGTAGACATACGCTGAATTGCACGTTGCTCCCTTTTTGGCATCTCTAGTGGAAATTCACCAGTCTCAATGAAATTCTTGATATTTTGATACCAAGGCTTCTCCTTCTGATTGACCTGGTTTACTTGCATAATTGAAGCGAAAGAAGGTTGCTCAAGTCTGCCAACTTCGAAAGAACGACATGATTCACCACCTTTGAAGGATAGAATAGAGCCCAGACTGGCTAAACCATTAGCTATCTGATTATGCTCTCTTCTGATGTGACTGAGCTGAAATTCTTCGAAGCTGTACACAAGTGCTAAGACAATCTTCTGATATGGAATCAATTTTGGATCTTTTACTTGCCATTCAGTGTTAACTTGACGAACAACAAGTAGTGAATCACTGAAGGCATGCACCCTCTTGATATTGAAACATTGCAGAATTTTGAGGCCTTGTATTAAAGCTTCATACTCCAATCCCGATGCCTTATTCTAAGTCATATTGCATTAGGAGGCCCTCGGCCATATTATGAGTGCATTGGAAACCAAGCTTGAGAGAATAAGGGATCATTTCTTTTTCTGGATTGATCAACAAGACTCCAATCCCGATGCCAGACATATTTTTAGAGCCATCGAAGAACATATTCCAAACTGGGGGCTGTTGGATATTACAGATGTGCTCATCAGGAAAATCATCCTCTGCTTTAATTTCTTCCGTCAAAGGGAAATCCGCCAACTGATCTGCGATCGCTTGGCCTTTGATTGATTTTTGAGAGACATATTCTAAGTCATATTGCATTAAGAGGACCTGCCACTTCGCAATCTGTCCAATGAGAAACGGTTGCTCCAAAATATATCTGAGAGGATTAAGCTTCGATAGGAATTTGATTTCAGAAGCCAATAGGTAATGTCTTAATTTATGGCACATCCAAACCAGAGCTAGACAAGTTTTCTCCATCTGAGAATATTTCTTTTCATAATCAATGAAAGTTTTGCTCACGTAGTAGATGGCGTGCTCTATCAGGCTGCCTTCCTCATATTGTGCAAGGAATCCACCACAGGCATTCTGATTTACAGAAATGTATAGTAGGAGAGGTTTTCCTAACTTTGGCGGCTTCAAAACTGGTGGATTAAGAAGATACTGCTTGATGCGCTCAAACGAGAGCTGACATTCTGATCCCCATTCAAATTTAACTCCTTTCCTTAGCAAATGGTTGAAAGGCTCGCATCTCATGGCCAGATTAGAGATGAATCTGCGAATAGACTGAATACGCCCTTGAAGGCTTCGCAGTTTTCTAAGATTAGTTGGAGGCGGCATGTCAATAATGGCTTTTTCCTTGGACAGATCCACCTCGATCCCTTTCTTGCTGATAATGAAGCCGAGTAATTTGCCAGACTCTACTCCTAAAACACATTTCTGAGGGTTAAGTCTTAATTTGTAGAGAATAAGTGTTTCAAAAACTTGACTAAGAGCATCAAGGTGATCTTCTTCTTCTTTAGACTTAACTAGAATGTCATCCACATATGCATCCATATTCTTGTGCATTTGATCGTGGAAAATAACGGCCATTGCCCTTTGATAGGTTGCTCCGGCATTTTTGAGCCCAAATGGCATGACTGTATAGCAAAAGGTACCCCATGGGGTAGTAAATGAAGTCTTCGACTGATCACGAACGGCCAACTTAATCTGATTATAACCTGAATATCCGTCCATGAAAGAAAACATGGCATGACCTGCTTTGCTATCGATCAACAGGTCAATATTAGGAAGTGGATAATCATCTTTCGGGGTTGCCTTATTGAGATCCCTGAAATCAATGTAGATCCGAACTTTTCCATTCTTTTTAGGGACTACTACGATATTTGCCAACCAATCCGGGTAATCAATGGCCCGGATGAAGCCTGCTTTTAACAAATCTTCAAGTCCTTCTTTGACTTGCTGCTCGATTCGAGGGTCTAACTTCCTCAGTTTCTGTTTGATTGGTCTGGCTTCTGGTTTCAACTTGAGTCGATGCTCAACCAGTTTGATATCCAATCCGGGCATATCTTCATAAGTCCAGGCAAATACTTCCTGATGCTTTTTGAGGAATTGGATGAGTCTAGCCTTTTCGACTTCGCTTAAACTTGACCCGATTTTGAGAGAATTTTCGGATCATCTTCCGACCCAATGTTGATATCCTCAGTTGGATCTTGAACCAAAGATGAGGGTTCATTCTGCTTCTGAATGTGAGCAAATTCTGGCAATTCCTGAATGGTGGAATCAAATTCGACCGGCTCTTCAGTCTGTTCTACTGCCTGACTGACCTCTGCTCTTTCTTTCATCTCAGGAAACCTCGCCAATTTTAGATACTTGGGATTGATAACAAATCTTGTCATTGATTCAGGAGTTAATGGTCCTGAAAATGCCAAAAAGAGGTTTTTCAGGGGAATGTACAAGCCAAAACAATCTTTTGTATAAAGCAAAGAGTAACGATAGAGACAAAATATAAGAAGGAATGATGGATACTCGAAGAGAAAATTTTGATCTTTCATTGATTGAAGTAAAGTATTTACAAGACTTTAACAAAAGATGGGACTGTATTGTCCCTACAAGATAAAAAGAGAAGAAAAGAAAGCAGGAAAACTAAGGCATCATCTCTTCATTGGCTCCCTCTAACAAAAACTGTCTTTTTGCTGGAATCCTGGCCGGTGAACCCCAACCCTGAACAGTCCGCATGCCGAACTGGAATGATGGGCTCTATCATGCCGTCTTCATCTTTCCCCATGCCTCGGAATGGCTGATATCCATGTTTGATCAACAGATCGAATCCCTTTCTTGCTTTAGAGAACTGAGGAAATAGGGGATGATCTTTGAAGGAGGTGTAATTAATGCGTCCTCCTAACTTGAAGAAACAAGGTCCCTGCCATTGGACCGTGGCTGCAACGTTCTCTTCTTCCATGATATCTTTTAACTTCAACATCTCTAGACTGTCACTAAGATTGATCTCATCCGCTTCTCGGATGCTTGGAATATCAGGTGTGAATGTTGGACGAGGAATCATAGGTTGTGGCAGCCTTTCTTCAGGATCTTCGCCCAAAATGGTAGTGATCATTCCACCCTTGGACCACTTAATGCACTGGTGGAGAGTTGATGGAACGGCATTGGCATTGTGGATCTATGTTTGTCCCAACAACAGATTGTAAGTTGGTGGCACGTTGACGACATGGAATAGCACCGTATGAACTGAGTAATTAATGAAGATTTCTAGGAAGATCTTGCCCTTGGCGGTCTGCCCGTGATTATCAAAGCCGTAGATGGTGATGGGATCAGGCACATATTCTTCTTCTTTCAATCCCAATGCTTTCGCTGTCATTTCTGGGCAAATATTCAAGCTGCTGCCCCCATCAACAAGTACATGTGGGACAGTCATGCCCCTGGTTCTGACTACGATGTACAGCGCGTTGTTGTGGAATGAATGAGGCTTTGGCAGGTCCTCATCAGAAAAAGTAATAGGCGCGTTGGTCATTGCTTGATTTACAATCTACGCCATGTCTTCGGGCGTAGTGCCCGGCTTCACCTTGATCTTTCTTAATAGATCATCCAACTTTTCCTGATGCTTGGGAGAATCATGAGTTAATTCAAAGATGGAATTGTTGGAGAGTGTCGTAATTGGCTTCTGGAAATCATCAGCCTGTTCCTCTACTGCTTTAGAGGTTTCTGCCTTCTCTGCGCAGGCTTCTTTCTTAAGAAAGCTCTTTGGGAAGATTGAAATTCTTTCATCCTTGACTGGTATACTTACTTGGTCAAGAAGTGAAAAGATATCCATTTTCTGAGACATAGGCTGATCCTGATATAGAACCATTACCTGATGCTGGAGTTTTAGCTCTACACTAGAGCACGGATGTATATGGCTTTGCGGAAGAAATGAATGTTCTGAGATGGTTGATGTTGAATGCTTTGGAAATGGAGCAGATAAAATTTCCATTTTGCCCTCCTCTTCATCTTCTACGAGGATGCTTTTATCGATACAGTCCTGGACCAAATGCTTCAAGACGAAGCAGTGTTCTGTATCATGCCCCATGGCTCTATGAAATTTGCAGTACTGCTCTCTGTACTTCCCCATGAAGACTGGAGGATCTGCAATTTTGGGTAACTTCACCATCCCATGGGATAGCAGGTATTTCAGCACTTTCTCCAGAGGCTGGTCCAAAGGAGTGAATTTCCTATCTTTGCTCAAATTGATGTGTTTTGGTTTTTCTTGAAAGTCCCCTTTTTGTTGAGGACCGGATGGGAGAGACTTGTCATTGCTCTTGAAGAATTTGCCCTTTCTTCCCCTGCTCTGCTCGGGCCTCATGCTACTGCCGCTGTCATTCTTACTGCTACTGCCCTGATGGTCTTTGGGGATATCAGTTGAGTAGGTAAAATGGGCCTTTTTCTTTGGGTCCAGGATGTTTTTAGCTGAAGAAACACCTTCATACATCCCATTCTCTACCCCCATTTCGAGTCATTTTGCTCGCTCTGTTAGTTCGATGAAGGATTTGGAGGGATATGGGAAAAGGAGACTTTTCAGAGGTTGACAAAAATTGTTTAGGATGACTTAAAGAGCATGCTCTTCGGAAATGGGATTCCTCATCTTATTGCAAATGCTCCTCCACTTATGGATAAAATCCCTGGACTTCTCATTGGGCTCTTGCTTCAAGTTGCATAGGAACAGGAAGCGTTCAACAAACATATTAACAACTTTGTCGAAATCCCTCAATTCGATGGGATTGACGTGTTCAGCGTACCACTTCGTTGCTACCACGTCCAGGCTGCGGGGAAAACAAAGGAAAAGGGCGCGGTTATCCTCACTGAACCGGGCACATTCTGCGAAGAACATTGCCAAATGAGCTTTCGGGTCGCCGGTTCTATCAAACTTGATGAACTTCCGGGGGAGGTTCTCCAGATCCTTGTCCCCTTCTAAGCCGAGATAGAAGTCCTGACTGGTGTATGACCTCTTTCCTTTGTCACGGATTTGTAAGTCCTTGACTAACTTGGTTAAAGCTTGAATTGAATCCTCTGCAGGGGCACCATACTTGGGCTTGTTTACTGATACTGGCTCTTCCACTGGCCTCTTGGACTGCCGCAGGTGCTTTGGAATGTAGATCAACTGCTCTTCTTCTTCAGAGACTTCTCCTGCTGACCCGGAATCCTCAGAAGTACTGTCACGCTGCTTTTTCTGCTTGCTGATCTTGACTGGCTTCTTTATGGGTTTCTTCTTAGCCTTGGTCTTAGAAGCTGCCTTCTTGGGAGCAGCTTTGGCCTGTTCGGCCATCATCTTGGTGTTATCATCGCAAAATTTTTCCCCTCCCTTGCGAGAGAGAAATGAATTTCGCGAGTCAAACTCGACCAAAGTTTTGAAAATGGTTTTGAAAATTACTCGCCTCCGTTTTAAAAATTTGTGGGAAAATTCCGTGGAATGGGATCCGCCTGTCGGTACGAGGTTCAACCGTTCCTGACGCCTTTACCAGGGGTAATTGAACCAAGGATCAATTACGTGTTTTAACTCGACTCAAATATCTAAATTATGCTCTATTTTTCCTAGAATGCACAAAGAATCAGGCTTGTGCTATGAAATTTTGAAAATAATGCAAGTTTGAGAAACATGATGTTTGCTTTGGAAAATTGAAATATGCTAAAAAATGATTGGAAAAGTGCTTGAAAATTGAATTCCTGGGAAAATCATTGAATTTCATTGGAAATCAGAAATTGGATTGAAAAACGATTTCTCAGGAAAACTTAAACTTTGAAAAATCGATTTTTGTGATTTGGAATTGCTTTTCTGAGAAAATGGATTTGAGAAAATCTAAGACATTCATTGGAAAATGACTTTTGAAATGGAAAATGAATTCTCAGGAAAACTGGAAAATATGAGAAAATCGATTTCTGAAAACTTGGGATTTTGAAATTTGAGAATTTGAAAACATTGGAAAATCTTGGTTTGAACTTGGGAAATGCTTTGAAATCTCTTTTGAAAACTCAAGATTTTGAGAAAATCAGATCCTGAGAAAGACTTGGAAATTCTTGACAAAATTGAATTTTTTGAAATTGAAATTGGAAAATGAATTTGAGAATAATGCAATTTGAATGATATGAATGAATGAATATGAATTTGAAAAGGGAATTTCAATTGAGGAATTGGGAAATCCTTTTAAAACTTTGAGAAATGAAGTGCATTTTGAAGTTAGCCTAAGTGTGTAGGTTGAATGTGGCTAATACGAAGATCATAAATCTTGGTTTTCTTCGTATTCTCTCTATGGCCATAAATACGAATCCCACCGAGTTTATAAACTCCATAAGAGCTTGTGCACGTGTCATTCGTGTAAACCATAGTGAATTTGAAATAATGTGCATGAATCATACATCACATATTGAAATTTGCATAAATTAAACTATATGCAATACAACCCTATTCTAAGCAGAAAAGTAACTCTTATTCCAAATTATTACATTTGAGGTTACATTGAATTGAAAAAAAAAAAAAATAAAAGCTAAGCCTTTTTCTTGAATGTTCCTGCAAAACTAGAAAACAAGGTTAGCACAAAAATGTAGGTTTTTCTGAATTTATCCGAAAATATGGGAAATTATCAGATATTATTCATATATAAACCCAAATTCATACCCCCTTTGATATAAACATGATAAATAATGAATAAATTTCGAAAATAAACTTGAAAATTCGAAGTTGGGGTCAAAATGACCAAAATACCCCTGATGACCTTGAAATCAGGGTTTTCTGAAAGAATTTTTATAAATTTTGGAATTTTGAAAATCAAATGAAATAAATCAAACATAATATGATAAAATATGATGATATGCATGAAATGTTGGAGAATTAGAAATTGAAATTTCGAAATTTAGGTCAAAATGACCAAAAAACCCCTGATAACAAGACTATGGCCTTGAAACCAGGGTTTTCTGAAATAAATTTTGCAAAATTGGAAAATATGAAATGCAAAGGAGATTGAAATTAACCTTAATATGATTCTACATGCTTATGTACATGATAAAAACCTTAAAATGGCAAAAATATCATGAAACATTGAATTTAACCTGATTTTCGCTTGATTTTCGCTTCTGAATTTAAAGATAAACTAACACATGGAGAAAATGAACTTGGAATTAAACTAAATTTGGCATGGACACCTAAAATAACCCTAGAAACATAATGGAGCTCGAAAATCTAACTTTTTTTATATTTTTTAAATATGAAAATTCAAATAAAAACCCTAAATTTTGTGATTTTTGCCTAAAATGTTGATTCTAAAGGGCATTTAGGATATCAAATTTGTATAAAAATTTCCCAAATTTCATGGGGTGACATAGGACAGTAAGGCAAGGATTTTTGCCTTTAACACTTTCTGGTTTTGACCTATGGTCGGAGTTGTACCACTCCGGCAAGTCGGATCGGAATCCGGCGACTCTAGTAAATGAAGGAAACAGACAGGTTTCGGTAGAAAATGTAGGAAAAATGGCAGATAGATGGTAAAATGGCTGAAATTGTGGGAAAATGTCCCTGACAAACAGAGAAAGATTTAATATTTTGACACTATTGGGATTTGGGTTACGGTTTGGAAAAGGGAATGCTGTTATCAGAGACCCGAATCTCTGGAATTTCGGGATATTGAAATCTGTCAGACAGAAATACAAATTTCGGGAAAAATACTGAAACAGTTCAAAAAATTCCCAACTTTTGGGCAATGATAGAACACTATGTGAGGAACAACTTTCATGTTTAAAGTTTTTGCAGACGGGCTATGGATTGAACGGATTTGGTGAATTAAGGTTTGTCTATACCCTGATGGCGGAAAATCGAGATTTTCCCAGGGGTCTGAAAAAGAGAGAGAGAAGGAGGCGTGAATTCCTTTTTTTTGGGCAGCCGTAGGTTCCTCCTTTTCCCTTTTGATAACTTAGGTTTTAATAAAATTAAAACCTAAGTTTCTCATAATAATCAATGACCTTTTTGGGCAGCCTTACGTGAATCCGTTGAAGGCTGGGAAAAAGAAGGAAGGAAAGAAAGAAAGAAAGGGAAGAGAAGAAGGAAAGAGAGAAGGGAGAAAGAAAAGGAAAGAAAGGGGAGGAAAGGAGAGGGAAAGAGGAAATTGAAGGGGGGCTGGACCATGCCATACGTGAGTGGCTGGGAGAGGAAAGAAAGAAAAAGAAAGAAAAAGGAAGAAAAGAAATAAAGAAGAAAATAAAAATAAAAAAATATATATAAAAAAAGAAAATGGAGGAAGAAAGAAAGGAAATGGGCTGAAGGTTTGGGTGACCCCCTTGTGGGTCCCACCTTAGGAAGAATAACATAAAATAAATAAATAAATAAATAAAATAAAATAAAACAAACAACAAAAAATAAAGAAAAAATAATTTTTTTTTTCTTTTCTTATAAATTAAAACAAGAGAATGCAAATGGATGGGCCATCTTAGAGCGGGTCCAAATTTTGATTTTGAAATTCATTTTGATGATTAGAGGGGTAAAATAGTCTTTTCAGAAAGTTTCCAGACGAAACGAGCTATTTTTGGCAGTTTTTGAAACGAGCTCGGATTTTGAAGTTCAATACCTCGTTGCGAAGCAAATTTAATGTAGAATTCAAAAATTTGATTTTGAAAGAAATCTAAATTGTTTTTCTCGAGAAAATATTTCCAAACGAAACGAGCTATTTTTGGCAGTTTTTGAAACGAGCTCGGATTTTGAAGTTCAATACCTCGTTGCGAAGCAAATTTAATGTAGAATTCAAAAATTTGTGTTTGAAATAAATTCAGATTGTTTTTCTCAAGAAAATATTTCCAAATTTAGACTCCTGGGGGTAAAATGTCAATTTTGGAAACCCAGGGTTTGAAATTGATTTCTGAAAGCTTTTAGAACTCGATCTGGATTGAAATTTATAAAACTGGAGTTCTGGACTTCGAAAATGAAATGAAATATGATGAAATGTTATGAAATGCTGAGAAATGATATGAAATGATGAGAAATGACATGAAATGCTAACCCTGAATAAAGAATTTTGGATGTGAGACCCCGATTGGTAGTTGTACCAGTTTAAAAAGTATTAAAATTGATAAAATTTGCAAAATAGCTCAAGAAATGGTTTTCGGGACTCTACTGGGTCAGAGTGACACTGAAAATTGGGGTTCGAGCTGGATTGAACTGATATGAGCTAGATTGAGCTGGGTTTTAGAGTTTCAGAACTCAAATGAACTGACCAGGCACTGACTCAACTGACCTTTCCAACTTAATTTTCAAGAAAAGCTGCCATTTTTAGAGAAATGGTATGGAATGGTCACTGGAGTGAAGTGAATTACGAACTTGAGCTGACTTTGAGCTAAAGCAAAGGTCAGTAATACTGAGGTGAACTAAAATCGAGGCTCAAACACTAGCTTAATTGGCTGAACTCATCTCAATTTCAGCTGAAAGAGCTGAAATGGACTAAAATGGGCCCCTGGACACTTGGAAATTGTTTTGAACTGAAACTGGAGCGCTTGAACTCCTGGTGAGCTCAGATTAGACTCAGGGAAACATGATTGACTGTGAATGACTAACTCTAAGACAATTAGTTTGGATTTGAGTGAGAAATGAGCTCATTTCTGAAGAAATGATCCCATTTTGGCAGGAATGGTCAAAAATGGAAATGGTTTGTTCATTGTGAGCTCAGATGAGCTTGAAATGATTGATATTCTAAATGTTCTAAAATGACCAATGAGCTTGGTTGACTCTGACTGACTGGGGTCCGGGATGACCTAGGGGTAAAATGGTAATTTTCCTAATGAAAGTGGGTAAAATGGTAATTTTCTGAAACTGACTAGGGGTTTGACTTCTACACTGACCTAACAGGGTTGACACTGCACGAGGAGGGTTGTTTGAGAATGAATGAGGAAAATTTGGGGTGTTTACAGATGCCCCTCTTTGCTACTAAGCCGACTTGAAGACGAGCTTAGTGGCAAAGAAAAACATACCAAATTTGGGCTATAAAAATGCCCCAGTTAGAAGGATCTGACTGGATATGAAGAGATTTAGCCCTGATGAAAATGGTAGATATGAAATGGAGAATAAAGAAGAAAAATTTTACCTCAAAAGAAGTGAGATTCAAGTTTTTGCCCTTAACCTGGATGGGACAAAAAATACCTCTTGTAGAAATGAAGCTCAGGTTTAACCCTTAACCTGACCGGGGAATGAAATACCTCATCAAAGGAGGCTCAGGTTTGCACCCTTATCCTGATTGGGCGGAAAATGAAATACCTCATCAAAGGAGGCTCAGGTTTATACCCTTATCCTGATTGGGCAGAAAATGAAATACCTCATCAAAGGAGGCTCAGGTTTGTACCCTTATCCTGATTGGGCGGAAAATGAAATACCTCATCAAAGGAGGCTCAGGTTTGTACCCTTATCCTGATTGGGCAGAAAATGAAATACCTCATCAAAGGAGGCTCAGGTTTGTACCCTTATCCTGATTGGGCGGAAAATGAAATACCTCTTTGAGTGAGGCTCAGGTTTGTACCCTTAACCTGATTGGGCAGAAAATGAAATGGATTCCTCGAAGGAAGAAACCATGATGGAACCTTCGGATTTCCGCACAATGAATCGAATAGGGGTTTTGCAAAAGGATGAAATTGGGGTCCCTAAAGCTTGAAAAGGGGTTTGATTTTGGGTGCCTCATTGCTGAGACTAAATAACTTTTGAAATTGGTGACCTTTTGCGAGAAAATGATTGGTGGCTTAACCTCAAGCCAAAAGTGGACTGTCTATGGTGGGACAGTGGGGACACAGGGAAGTGTGCGAATCTGAGAGCCCAGGCGCTCAGATTATACCAACAGAAGGGAAGAAATCTTGAAAACTCCCGTTATCAAGTCCTTAAAAGGGATAACAACTGATGTCAGGATGCGCCAAAGATGAACCTCAAGCTCTCGCTTCACGCCAGGATAGCTAGAAAATATTGTCAAAATGTTGAAAATTATTGTTGATTCAAAATAATTTAAAATGATGCACATTGTTTTGAAAATATTCCCTCTTTTCTACCTGAAGTATTACCTCCGACTGGGCGTAACTTCGTAGAATCCAGATTCGAATTCAAATTTCTTGCAATTGACTTTCTTTCAAGGAGGCTATCAATTTCCTTGATATGAATAGAAAAGAGAGTATTCTTGATATTGTGAAAGCAATTGGTGAAGGAATATTGATAATAGAATTTCACAAATTTTAAAGAAGATTCTTGACAGATTCGGCAGTCTGATATCCTGGGATTTTTTTCTCATGATGATCTTTCTGCCCACTTTTTTTTTTTTGGCAGAATTAGAGCTCTCTTGGGCTTTTTGGGGATTACATCATCCTTCATTTTGGAGATGTTCTGACTTTTCTCTCTCTCTTTTTTTTAGAAGGGTACGTCGCAAACTCCTTCATCTCAGAGATGCTCCAATCCTTCTTTTCTCTCAGGGATTATATTGACGGTTATTGGCTCTTTGGTTAGAAATCTCTTGATGATAGCATAAATTAAATATCCTTTAGGGTTTGTCGGGAGGCTCATTGCAGTCGCCTTCATCTTGACGATGCTCTGAACTTTCCCTGGAAGGATCTGTCACAAACTCCTTCATCTTGGAGATGATCCAAATCTTCTTTGGCTCCGGGGGTCAACTCGCATAATTCGTCTTCATCTTGACGTCAATTGAGAGATCCCTTTTGCAGATATTTAATTGCAGCTCAGGTAATTGAGGAGATATGGAGATTGAATGGATCTTTCTGTATCACCCAGGATATTTCAACTGCTTTATTTCCCAAGGATGATCTTTAAAAATGTGCCATTGACTGCAATCAATACCGATCACTTATGGCTTTGCAACAACATTGAATTTCCTTTTGCTGGCCATATCGAGGATTTATTCTTCATCCTTTTGGTTGGCCAATAGAAAGAATTTGAATTTTGAATCCTTTTTCACGAAAGCTTTGACCTTTCGGAAATAATACTGAAGGTATTCTGAGGTAATGTTTTTGTGCAATAAAATTTTTTGAAATCAACAAATATTTAATGACAAATTGGCAAGATTTTCTTGAAATCCTTTGTGGAAGCGAGTATTTGAAGCACAACGCATCCATGACAGAAATTTTCTTCTCCTTTCCCCAAAGGAGAAGATTCAGAAATTGGAAATAGGAATTACTCCTCTCTTTCCTGAAGAGGAGGTGTTTGCAAAACGAACTTTCAAAGAGAAATCAAGCTTTCGTCAAAACTTCCTAATATTAGGCTTCTCTTATGGAAAGGGGGCCGGTAATGGTGAGGTCGGGGAATTGGTCATGAAGGAGCGAGTCCATCACACTCTCCCCGAAAAGAGGGTCCTTCGTGATGAAATGGCCTAGTATGAAATTATGATTACAAGGAAAGCGAACTTCCGTCGAAGCTCTCCCTGAACTAAGGGTTCCTTGTATGAAATTGGAAATTTGTTTTGCAAACGGTTCACAAAGACACGAGTCCCTTCAAACTCTCCCTGAAAAGGGGCTAGGTGAACAAAGGATAGCATGCGAAAAGAACGAGCTCTCTTGAACTCTCCCTATAAAAAGGGTCTCTCGCAAGAGAAAATGATTGAAATTGGTATTGAGTGACCAAAAGGTCGAAATTGGAATTTGGAAAATTTGAAATTTTGAATTTTGAAATTCGATATTTGAAATTGGAAATTTGGAATTTGGAATTTGGAATTTGGAATTTGGAATTTGGAATTTGGAATTTGGAATTTGGAATTTGGAATTTGGAATTTGGAATTTGGAATTTGGAATTTGGAATTTGGAATTTGGAATTTGGAATTTGGAATTTGGAATTTGGAATTTGGAATTTGGAATTTGAAATTTGGAATTTGGAAATTGAAAATTGAAAATTGAAAATTGATTGACCCGAAGGTCGAAATTGGAATTGATTGACCCAAAGGTCGAAATTGAAATTGGTTGACTCAAAGGTCGAAATTAGAAATTTGGAATTTGAAAATTGGAAATTGGGAAATTGATTGACCCGAAGATCAAAATTGGAAATTTGGAAATTGATTGACCTAAAGGTCGAAATTGGAATCTTGGAAATTGGGTGGCCTGAGGGCCGAGATTGGTAATTGGATGGCTTAAAGGCCAAAATTGGAAATTGGATTTTGAACTTTGATGAATGATCAACACAAAGACTGAACCCGAGAGGTTGAGTGATACGACTAACCAGGGAGACACTAACCACGAGTGCTCAACTTTGAAAGAACACCAACATGAATACCGGGTTTTGAAAATATGTCAACATAGACATTAGATTTTGAAAATGTACCAGTTCGAGCACTGGATTTTTAAAAACACACCAGTTAGAGCACTGAATTTTGAAAATGTACCAGTTCGAGCGTTGGATTTTGAAAACCTACCTTGTTTTTAAATTAAAATTTGAATTTTTGAAAGAGATCTATGCTATTAAAATATTTAGGAATTGTAACGAGAATGATTGTCGGGGTCTCAGGATTATCCCTTATCCTGAATGGGTAGCGAACTTGATGCAAATGCATGCCAATGAATGCAGATGTATGCAAATATGAAAATGATATAAATGAATGCACATGCGTGCAAAATGAGAGATTTGTTTATCCTGCCTGCATACAGGATATTTGTAGATAAAAACAAAATTTTAAAAATGCCCCAGTATAACTGGGAAAGGATAATTTAACCATTATTGAACAAAATTTGGAGGAATTACAAAGAATAAGACATGGTTTAAGTATAGAATTTTTTCAAATGCCGAGCATTGATGAGATCTGGTAATTCCACTCCGTCGGCATTGATGAGTCGATATGAATTACGAGGTAGTGCCTCTTTGACAACATAGGGACCTTCCCAATTTGGTGACCACTTTCCACCTGGGCGGTGCTTGAGATAAGCCGTTGATCTGAGCACTAGATCATTGACTCAAAATTTTCTTTCAATGACTGATTTTGCATATTGTCTGGCTATCCTCTGACGATATGATTGAGCGCACTCTGCTGCTCTGAGTCTTCTTTCATCTAGCAAATCAAGTTGTACTAGCCGCTGTTGCTGATACTGATCAAGATGTAATTCGAGAAGTGATGCAAATTTCAGAGCAGGTTTCTGAACATGTAGAGGCAATACTACTTCTGTAAGACCCACAATTTTTTAGATAACTCTGAATAAATTCCTGAGGCATTTTTCCAATGAAAAATAGCATTTTTTATCGTAAAGCGAATCAAACTGATTCCTGCGATCCAAATATACTTAGGATATTCGTATCTTCACAAATATATGCTCAAACACTCTGGAAGCCATAACTTCCTACCTGAATAAAATCAAAGGATTCCTGCGAGCCAACTTTCTTAGTTGCATCAATACGAAGATAATGGCCTACTCAGAATTTTTCAGAAAAAAATGCCGAAACGTCAACTTTTTTGCGGGACCCGCAAAAATATTGGTGGGACCCACAGAAATATTCCTCAGAAAATATTCTAGAATATTCCAGAGCCTTCTAGGGAATATTCCATGGAATATTCCTTCTGGATAAGATCAAACAGTCAGATGGATAAGATCAAGCTGGATTTCTGAAAAAGGCTAAGGGTATTTTAGTCATTGGGGTTGCTTAGGGGCTAAGCAACCTCACCTATAAAAGGAGGAGACCCCTCCTTTAGAAAATCGCCAACCCCTCTCTCTCTCCTCCTTTTTCCAAAGCTCCCCTACCTAGCCTAGCCCACCTGAGCCCACCTGACCTGGTCTGAGCCTGCCTGACTTAGCCTGAGCCTGCTTGACCTGGTCTGAGCCTGCCTGACCTGATCCTAACCCACCTGACCTAGGTCTGAACCTACTTGACCTAAGTCTGAACCCAGTTGAGTTGACTTGAACCTGGTTTGGTTCAAAGTCAAAGTCAAAGTCCTTTTTCGTCCGAAGTTCGAAGTTGATCCTTTTTCGAAGTCGAGCCTCGTTCGAAGCGTTTGAAGCAATCGGAGTCGTTTCTTCCTCAAATTGAAGTAAGTTCGCTTCATTAAACCATCTCTCTCAAGTATTTGATTGTTTGTATATAGCATATACTTTCTGAAGTAGTATCTTGCTTTAGTTCTTGGTTGAGCCCTCTAGGACACTTCGGTGTTCACGCGCTCGCCTCGTAACTATCGTCGGATATATATGTTCGAATACGCTGTATATGCGTTCTTCAAAATAGTATCTCACCCTAGTTCTTGGTTGAGCCCTCTAGGACACTTCGGTGTTCACTCGCTCGCCTCGTAACTATCGTTGGATACAGATCTAGGTGTATATCTGCTGATTCTGCCGACGCGTCTTATATCGCACAGGCTATGTAATTTACCTTTGCCGTCGCGTCGTATGATGCCAAGGCTCCCTGCTTTCCGTACTTCCGATTATGCATTTACTTACGCCGTCGCGTCGAACGATGCCAAGGCTCCTGCTTTCTGCAATGTATTTACTTACGCCGTCGCGTCGAACGATGCCAAGGCTTCTGCTTTGTTATATATGTAGAATATTTCGTTCAGTTACACACCCTGAACAATAGTATATGCATTTCCTTTACGCCGCCGCTGTATAAAGCACAGGCTTCTGCTTATATTACATATATGGCGCGTAAGTGAGCGTTCAAATGGAGATCAACTCCAAAATCGCCCATGCGATTCCCTTACCGCTCCTCGTACAAGATTTTGCTTGACGAATGAAGCCCCTATTGGAAAGGCTTCGCCTTTTGGCAAAATGCTCTTTACGTAAAGACTAAATCAATTACGTTTGGCCTGGCTATGGCCCAAGGTTCCTGCAACCTTGATGGATGCAAAGTACGCACAACAGTGCGCATCCATTTCCCGAGTTAAGCGTAGCGATTTCCCACCAAAGAGGGGAGATGCTACTGAAATGGATAAAAGAAACGCACGCTTTCTCCGTAAAAGAGAGGAAGTGCTGCAGAAATTCCTGAAGGAGCTAAGAATGGCTCAGAAAGAACGTAGCAGAAGTGCTACCCAGTTATGGAACGCCTTCTACGATGTAGAAAGGTTCATCGCACCACTGCCGGTAGAGCAGAGAAGGTGTTGACAGAATGGTTGGTAGAAGAGCTGCCAGAACTAGTTAAGTGGCACAATGATGTCCTTTGTTGGAACGATGTCTGAATGACTCGTCTCCCTGACACCTGCAAGGGCATCATACTTGTAAGAGCCGTTGCGCCAAAGTAGTGGTAGCGCCTTGACAAGGTCCTGAGCTCGTTGCGTAAAAATACGCCGAGTAGCCGATCCGTAGAGATCGAGTCATGTGCATGCTCATTAAGAATTATCAGACAACCAGACTCGTAAGGGCCGCTGAGTCGGAGTGTGTTGTTTCCACCGAAAGAGGTGAAGTGCTCGTCAAGGCCGAAGTGCCGAGAGCAGAGTTAAGCATGCATATGAATAAAACCTTTGTTCCACGGTGAAAACCGTGTGGTTGATTGAGGTCGGGTACATACTTCTCAAAGGCTGCCCTACAGGCATGCAATGTTCGTCAAGTAATTGTAAGACCGGCAGGCCCCTTTCAGAATTTCTCACCGAGGAAGGCGGTGATGGCGCAGCCTTGAGTGACATATATTTCACCCGAACCTGATAGAGTTCATTGATGGCCTTCGTCACTCAGAGGTATGGAGGTCGTGGTTATCCTTAAATATCTAAGGATTGAACCCAACTACTGCAGTAGCATAATGCATTCGGATACCTAGTAAGGATCTCTTCCGGTATACTGTATCGTCCTACTAGGGGGATGGGGTCAACAGGCCTCTGGGGTATCTAAAATACATAGAATAATCAACCCCCAGATCGTCGCGTTATCGCCCAGATATGAGTCCCCTAAGCCCAGGGGGAGGTGCAATTATCGAAACAAAGCATTAGCTTAGGTACAGCGCTACTTTGAATGTATGAGTGGATGACGTTGTTGAGTCAGTCCTGCATAACCTTTGTGAAGGTGTCATGGTCGGTATACTACTGGACCGATTGGGAAAGAACCCCATTGATATCCGTACGACTAAGTGAAGCTCGGAGAGCTGTTTTTAGATTCGTAGGATACGGATGTGCCAAGCATAAAGGCTTGAGCTAGACATCTATTCGTGACTCTGAGGAAGTCAAGGCTAAGTCGTAGAGACTTAAGAGGTTATTCTAACTCACAGCCCTGAAGAGGCTTATGCGAAGTCATGACGACTTGCGTGGATGTTCAACTCATAGCCGTGATGAGGCTTTTGCGATATACGCTAAGTCATGGAGGCTTGAGCGTCGTATTACGAACTGCGACCCTGAGTGGTCTATGCATTTTCTTGAGTTGAATAGATAGGTGTTTGCCTACTTACCAGACCATCAGTGGTTCTGACCCCGTTTTATGGGGATTTCAGGTGTTGAACCTGCGTGGCGATATGCGGAGCAAGGCGGCATCGAGTTTCAGGGTTTCTCTAGACAGAGTTGTACTGCTTCCTTTTTATCGAACCTTCACTGCTTTTCTAAGCAGTAGTGTTGTAATAAACATGTGCTTTCGATAAAATAGAACACTTTGGTGGTCAATGAGTTGCTTGGCCACATACCTGCAACGTGCTCGGAGTTTTCTAAAACCGCCGACTCATTATCGTTTTATTCCGCTGCTAAAAGCTTTTCTAAGTTCCGCTGCAAAGAAAAAAAAAAGAAATTCATGAAAATTTTAACTTAGCTTTGTTTTGGAAATCCGGGGCGTTACAGAAATGGTATCAGAGCATGTGTCTGACAAACCTGGTTCAAGATCCGTCATGTTTGCGGTATCGCACTGTAAGTATAAATCTTACACTTTTTCTGATTTGGGTATATTTGCGTGAATAGATAAATGGCTCCTAGGACGAGGAGAACCATGCCGAGCGAGGAGTCTCATACACAGGGCTTCCTGCTGGAGACACTCAACAGGCTTGTGTCTGCCATTCATGAATCAAGGCAAGCACCAGCCTCACCTCGCATTGAGAACGTTGGAGGAATAACATATGAAAAGTTCCTCAAACTCGACCCACCTGTTTTCGTTGGCAGTGCCGATCCAGAGCTTGCAGAAAGCTGGATCGAGGAAACAGAGCGTGCATTCCTGGTATTGGGAGTACCAGAGGATAAAAAGACTAACTTCGGCACATATAGGCTGAAGGATAATGCACGAAAGTGGTGGGATACCACTAAGATCATTCAGTTCTCTCAGCTTGAAGTCATCCCTTGGGATGATTTTCGGAGAACTTTCTTGGATAACTACTTCCCGTTGCACTCCAGAAATAAGAAAAAGATGGAGTTTCTGGAACTAGAGCAGGGTGGTATGAGTCTTATCGACTATACTACTAAGTTTCAGAACCTTGAGCGGTACTGCTCTCAGTTATTCGATACAGACCAAGAAAGGGCCGATAAATATATAAATGGATTGCAAGGAGGGTTGCGATCTCGTGTGATAACAAGCATGCCCTCGACTTTTCAAGCTGTTGTGGCAGCATCTTCAAAGATTAGCGAGGATTGGGCACGATCTAAGGGGATCATAACAAAGAGGCCCGTAGTTGATGGTGGGAACAATAAGAGGACGTTACCAGGTGGCCAGGACTCACGACCACCTTTTTATAAGAGGAATTTTCAAGACAACAACTTTACTCCACAGGCCGCGCAACCATTGCAGATGGTAGAAGCAAATCATCCCTATCAACAGCCTAATTTTCGATGCCCGAGGTCTAGCTCTGATCATCCCGGAGGGGTTTGTCCTCGTGATACAGGAGGTTGCCTGTATTGCGGCAAACCAGGGCTTCGTGTGAGAGAATGTCGTAAGAAGGCCTCAGATTTTCAACAAAGAAATATGGGATCTGGAGGACCCTCTCAACAAGTACAACAACAACGACTGCCACTATCCAGAATAGAGCAGAAACCTGTGGCAGGTCGTGTCTATGCGGTGACAGCCGAACAACTCACGAATGATGACCATATCAAGGAATCTGGATACCTTGATAGATAGAGTTGTAATGGGTAAAAAGCTATCAAAGGACAAGATCCAATAATCGCTCGAGACAAGAGGCTTATGACCTTGTGTACGGTCATCTGGATCGATATGTATCCTTGCTCTCTAAAGTAATTTTGGATTTGTCAAATTAAAATCTTAAGTGCTTATACCCAGAAAATGATGGCTATAGACTCCATGATTGAGAAATTAAGTTTGTGTAATTAGAACGTTAAAAGTTCCTTAATAAAATAAACCATCGAGGAATTGTTCCCAAGAAGAGAGTCCTGTGAGGTTTTACATATTCAAGATCAGATCGTCTAGCCAGAGTGAGCCTGTGAGGGAATACAGCTCCGTGCGAGTGTATATGTTCCAAAACCAGTAGCTTGGCTAGTATGATTCTGTGAGGGTGTACTGATCCAATATCAGGTAAGTCTGATGAAGGCGAACCTGTGAGGAGGTACGTAGCCAATACCAGGTAGTCTGACAGGGGACTTATTCCAATATGGTTAATCTCTAGAAGAATGATCTGTGTGTATGAAATAGTTACACAAGATGGCTATGTTAAATAGCCGGTTGGAAGAACGTTGATTCAACAAACTATCGTGGTTGTAGCATGATTTGAACTCAGATATGAGAAACATACCTCATCGATCATGAATCATAATATGAGGTTATGATTGAAATGAATACAATGTTGAACTAAGTGAATAAAATTATGAATCTAACATATGGGAGAAATATCCCGAGTTACGCACTTAGTACTCTTAACTGAATTTCGCGGACGAAATTCCTTTAAGGGGGTAATGATGTAAGACCCGCAATTTTTCAGATAACTCTGAATAAATTCCTGAGGCATTTTTCCAGTGAAAAATAGCATTTTTTATCGTAAAGCGAATCAAACTGATTCCTGCGATCCAAATATACTTAGGATATTCGTATCTTCACAAATATATACTCAAACACTCTGAAAGCCATAACTTCCTACCTGAATAAAATCAAAGGATTCCTGCGAGCCAACTTTCTTAGTTGCATCAATACGAAGATAATGGCCTACTCAGAATTTTTCAGAAAAAAATGCCGAAACCTCAACTTTTTTGCGGGACCCGCAAAAATATTGGTGGGACCCACGAAAATATTCCTTAGAAAATATTCTAGAATATTCCAGAACCTTCCAGGGAATATTCCATGGAATATTCCTTCTGGATAAGATCAAACAGTCAGATGGATAAGATCAAACAGTCAGATGGATAAGATCAAGCTGGATTTCTGAAAAAGGCCAAGGGTATTTTGGTCATTGGGGTTGCTTAGGGGCTAAGCAACCTCACCTATAAAAGGAGGAGACCCCTCCTTTAGAAAATCGCCAACCCCTCTCTCTCTCCTCCTTTTTCCAAACCTCCCCTACCTAGCCTAGCCCACCTGAGCCCACCTGACCTGGTCTGAGCCTGCCTGACTTAGCCTGAGCCTGCTTGACCTGGTCTGAGCCTGCCTGACCTGGTCCTAACCCACCTGACCTAGGTCTGAACCTACTTGACCTAAGTCTGAACCCAGTTGAGTTGACTTGAACCTGGTTTGGTTCAAAGTCAAAGTCAAAGTCCTTTTTCGTCCGAAGTTCGAAGTTGATCCTTTTTCGAAGTCGAGCCTCGTTCGAAGCGTTTGAAGCAATCGGAGTCGTTTCTTCCTCAAATTGAAGTAAGTTCGCTTCATTAAACCATCTCTCTCAAGTATTTGATTGTTTGTATATAGCATATACTTTCTGAAGTAGTATCTTGCTTTAGTTCTTGGTTGAGCCCTCTAGGACACTTCGGTGTTCACGCGCTCGCCTCGTAACTATCGTCGGATATATATGTTCGAATACGCAGTATATGCGTTCTTCAAAATAGTATCTCACCCTAGTTCTTGGTTGAGCCCTCTAGGACACTTCAGTGTTCACTCGCTCGCCTCGTAACTATCGTTGGATACAGATCTAGGTGTATATCTGCTGATTCTGCCGACGCGTCTTATATCGCACAGGCTATGTAATTTACCTTTGCCGTCGCGTCGTATGATGCCAAGGCTCCCTGCTTTTCGTACTTCCGATTAAAGCACTTCCGATTATGCATTTACTTACGCCGTCGCGTCGAACGATGCCAAGGCTCCTGCTTTCTGCAATGTATTTACTTACGCCGTCGCGTCGAACGATGCCAAGGCTTCTGCTTTGTTATATATGTAGAATATTTCGTTCAGTTACACACCCTGAACAATAGTATATGCATTTCCTTTACGCCGCCGCTGTATAAAGCACAGGCTTCTGCTTATATTACATATATGGCGCGTAAGTGAGCGTTCAAATGGAGATCAACTCCAAAATCGCCCATGCGATTCCCTTACCGCTCCTCGTACAAGATTTTGCTTGACGAATGAAGCCCCTATTGGAAAGGCTTCGCCTTTTGGCAAAATGCTCTTTACGTAAAGACTAAATCAATTACGTTTGGCCTGGCTATGGCCCAAGGTTCCTGCAACCTTGATGGATGCAAAGTACGCACAACGGTGCGCATCCATTTCCCGAGTTAAGCGTAGCGATTTCCCACCAAAGAGAGGAGATGCTGCTGAAATGGATAAAAGAAACGCACGCTTTCTCCGTAAAAGAGAGGAAGTGCTGCAGAAATTCCTGAAGGAGCTAAGAATGGCTCAGAAAGAACGTAGCAGAAGTGCTACCCAGTTATGGAACGCCTTCTACGATGTAGAAAGGTTCATCGCACCACTGCCGGTAGAGCAGAGAAGATGTTGACAGAATGGTTGGCAGAAGAGCTGCTAGAACCAGTTAAGTGGCACAATGATGTCCTTTATTGGAACGATGTCTGAATGACTCGTCTCCCTGACACATGCAAGGGCATCATACTTGTAAGAGCCGTTGCGCCAAAGTAGTGGTAGCGCCTTGACAAGGTCCTGAGCTCGTTGCATAAAAATACGCCGAGTAGCCGATCCGTAGAGATCGAGTCATGTGCATGCTCATTAAGAATTATCAAACAACCAGACTCGTAAGGGCCGCTGAGCCGGAGTGTGTTGTTTCCACCGAAAGAGGTGAAGTGCTCGTCAAGGCCGAAGTGCCGAGAGCAGAGTTAAGCATGCATATGAATAAAACCTTTGTTCCACGGTGAAAACCGTGTGGTTGATTGAGGTCGGGTACATACTTCTCAAAGGCTGCCCTACAGGCATGCAATGTTCGTCAAGTAATTGTAAGACCGACAGGCCCCTTTCAGAATTTCTCACCGAGGAAGACGGTGATGGCGCAGCCTTGAGTGACATATATTTCACCCGAACCTGATAGAGTTCATTGATGGCCTTCGTCACTCAGAGGTATGGAGGTCGTGGTTATCCTTAAATATCTAAGGATTGAACCCAACTACTGCAGTAGCAGAATGCATTCGGATACCTAGTAAGGATCTCTTCCGGTATGCTGTACCGTCCTACTAGGGGGATGGGGTCAACAGGCCTCTGGGGTATCTAAAATACATAGAATAATCAACCCCCAGATCGTCGCGTTGTCGCCCAGATATGAGTCCCCTAAGCCCAGGGGGAGGTGCAATTATCGAAACAAAGCATTAGCTTAGGTACAGCGCTACTTTGAATGTATGAGTGGATGACGTTGTTGAGTCAGTCCTGTATAACCTTTGTGAAGGTGTCATGGTCGGTATACTACTGGACCGATTGGGAAAGAACCCCATTGATATTCGTACGACTAAGTGAAGCTCAGAGAGCTGTCCTTAGATTCGTAGGATACGGATGTGCCAAGCATAAAGGCTTGAGCTAGACATCCATTCGTGACTCTGAGGAAGTCAAGGCTAAGTCGTAGAGACTTAAGAGGTTATTCTAACTCACAGCCCTGAAGAGGCTTATGTGAAGTCATGACGACTTGCGTGGATGTTCAACTCATAGCCCTGATGAGGCTTTTGCGATATACGCTAAGTCATGGAGGCTTGAGCGTCATATTACGAACTGCGACCTTGAGTGGTCTATGCATTTTCTTGAGTTGAATAGATAGGTGTTTGCCTACTTACCAGACCATCAGTGGTTCTGACCCCGTTTTATGGGGATTTCAGGTGTTGAACCTGCGTGGCGATATGCGGAGCAAGGCGGCATCGAGTTCCAGGGTTTTTCTAGACAGAGTTGTACTGCTTCCTTTTTATCGAACCTTCACTGCTTTTCTAAGCAGTAGTGTTGTAATAAACATGTGCTTTCGATAAAATGGAACACTTTGGTGGTCAATGAGTTGCTTGGCCACATACCTGCAACGTGCTCGGAGTTTTCTTAAACCGATGACTCATTATCGTCTTATTCCGCTACTAAAAGCTTTTCTAAGTTCCACTGCAAAGAAAAAAAAAATCATGAAAATTTTAACTTAGCTTTGTTTTGGAAATCCGGGGCGTTACAACTTCGGTTCCGTAGACAAGTTCTGACGGAGTAGCATTAGTTGGAGTTCGAATGGTGGTTCGATACCCCCACAATGCATCATGAATCTTCTTATGCTAGTCACGGTCTGTTTCCAAAGTTCGCTCTAGGATTCGAATCAAAATCTTGTTGGTGGCCTCTACTTGGCCATTTCCTTGAGGATAATAAGGAGCGGAGAAATGATGATGAATTTTGAACTTTAAACAGAAAGTCCTCATTCTCTCATTCTTGAAATGATTGCCATTATCTGACACAATATCATGTGGTATGCCGAAACGACATAGGATATTCTTATGGATGAATGAGACCACATGTCGACCTTCTACTATGCGTAGAGTGACTACTTCTACCCATTTAGTAAAATATTCTGTTGCAGCAAGAAAATATTTATGGCCATTTGAAGCAGAAGGAGTAATGGGGCCAACAACATCAAAAGCCCACATAGAAAATGGCCATGGCGAGACGACAGATTGTAAATATGTCGCTGGCGCATGAATGGAAGGTGCATGCATCTGGCATTGAACGCACTTCTTCACAAAACGATAACAATCTTGTTGCATAGTTCTCCAGTAATAGCCTGCTCGGATGATTTGTTTGACAAAAGTTTGGTAGCCAACATGACCACCGCAGATACCTTCATGTGCTTCTTGCACAACTTCTTTGGCTTCTTCTTCGTCCAAACATCTGAAATATTCAGAGCTGAATCCACGACGATAAAGGACGTCAGCAAGAATAAAATATCGAGCAGACATGCGCTGAATTGCTCGCCTCTCTTTCTTTGAGAGTTCTGGAGGAAATTCGCCAGTTTTAATGAAATTTTTGATATCATGATACCAGGGCTTCTTCTTTTGCTCAGTCTGGTTTATCTGCTCTACTGGGACGAAAGCGGGTTGATCAAGTCTGCCAATTTCAAATGAGCGATAAGATTCTCCACCCTTGAAAGACATGACGGATCCCAGATTGGCTAAGCTGTCTGCAACTTGATTGAAGTCTCTTTTGATATGGAAAAGTTGGAATTCTTCGAACCTGTTGGCAAGAGCTGAGACAATTTTCTGGTAAGGAAGTAATTTCTGATCTTTCACTTGCCATTCGGCTAGGACTTGATTGATGACGAGAAAAGAATCGCCATAAGCATGCACTCTTCTGACATTAAAATCCTGTAGAATTTTCAGACCTTGTATCAAAGCTTCATACTCGGCCATATTGTGAGTGCACCGAAAATCCAGTTTGAGAGAAAAGGGGATCATCTCCTTCTCTAGTGTAATTAGCAGAATTCCAGTTAGAGAAAAGGTCTTGCTCACATAGTAAATGGCATGTTCTATCAAGCTGCCTTCTTTGTATTGCGCTAAGAATCCGCCGCAAGCAACTCGATTAACTGAAATGTATAGCAATAGGGGGTTCCCTAATTCTGGCGGCTTTAAAACAGGAGGATTGAGAAGATATTTCTTGATGCGTTCGAACGACTGCTGACACTCTGGTCCCCATTCGAACCTCACTCCTTTTCTGAGTAAATGATTGAAAGGCTCACATCTCATAGCCAAATTGGATATGAATCGCCGAATTGATTGCATGCGTCCCTGAAGGCTACGCAATTCTTTCAAATTAGTCGGGGGAGACATGTCAATGATAGCTTTGGCCTTAGCGGGATCAACTTCTATCCCCTTTTTGCTGACTAGAAAGCCTAAAAATTTGCCAGATTCGACTCCAAAAACACATTTTTGTGGATTGAGTCTTAGCTTGTAAAGAATGAGCCGCTTGAAAACTTGATTGAGAGCTTCGTTGTGATCTTCCTCTTCTTTGGACTTTACCAGAATATCATCGACATAGGCATCCATGATTTTGTGCATCTGATCATGGAAAATGACGGCCATAGCACGCTGATAAGTGGCTCCAGCATTCTTAAGCCCAAATGGCATGACTGTATAACAAAAAGTGCCCCAAGAAGTAGTGAAAGATGTCTTGGACTGATCACGAGCGGCCAACTTGATCTGATTATATCCAAAATATCCATCCATAAAAGAGAACATAGCGTGACCTGCTGTGCTATCAATCAAAAGATCAATATTAGGAAGTGGATAATCATCCTTAGGAGTCGCTTTATTGAGATCTCTGAAGTCGATGCAAATTCGAACCTTACCATTTTTCTTGGGAACAACAACAATATTTGCTAGCCAATCTGGATAGTCAATGGTTTGAATGAACCCTACTTTGAGTAGGTCTTCTAGACCTTCCTTAACTTGTTGTTCCACTCGAGGATCCATCTTTCTCAGTTTCTGCTTAACCGGCTTGACATTTGGTTTTAGGATGAGACGATGCTCAACCAATTTGGTATCTAGACCTGGCATGTCCTCATACGTCCACGCGAACACTTCTTCATGTTGCTTGAGAAAACGGGTGAGCCTTTCTTTCTCTTCCGGGCTCAAACTGCTGCCAATCTTGAGAATTTTAGGATCGTCTTCTGATCCAATATTGATATCTTCAGTCGGATCCTGAACTATGGATGATGACTCATCTTGTTTCTGAATTGCTGCAAATTCTGGCAATTCTTGAAGAGCTGAATCAAATTCTGCAGGTTCTTCTGACTGCTTTGTAATCTGACTACATTCTGCTCTTATTTTAACCTGATGAATCACTGTTGGCTTTGAAAAGGCCTCTGGATTAAGAACGAGCTTCTTGATAGATCGGGAAGACATTCTGAAAATTGGAAAATAAATCGATTTAGGAAAATCGTCTATCATAAAACAAATTACTTTTGTTAAGAAAATAATTTGAAAGATAAAAGAGCAAAATAATGGCAAATTTTCAAAGATTTGATAACGAGAAGTAAAGAGACAAATGGCATCCAGATAGACAAAGGAAATTTGCAACTTTATTGAAAGATTGAATTGAGGACAATGATTGAAATGAAACGGGATATCATCCTAAATGTGAAAACAAAAGAATACAAATGAAAGACAAGCAGATGCCCTTAGTGGGTTCCTTTGATAAAGATAGTGCCCTTCTGAGATCTTCTGCCACTAAAGCCCAATCCGGCCCTCTGAGGATAGTGCTGAGGAATTACTGGCTCGAGACGACCATTCCCATTTTTTCCCAGGCCTTGAAAAGGCTGATAACCGTGCTTTACTAACAGATCAAATCCCTTTTTGGCCTTCATAAATTGGGAGAACAGTGGATGATCTTTGAATGTACTATAGTCAATTCGTCCTCCAATCTTGAAAAACTGTGGGCCTCTCCATCGAGTCATGGCCACTGTATGTGCTGGCTGTTCAGCCGTCTGCAGTATTCCCAAATTTTCTTCAAAGCTGACCTCATCAATGCCCCTAATGCTAGGGATATCAGTAGTGAAAGTGGGCCTAGGAACCATGGGTTGTGCAAGCCTCTTCTCTGGATCCTCGCCCAAGACTGTTGTGATCATTCCACCTTTTGACCACTTGACACACTGATGCAGAGTAGACGGCACCGCGTTCGTGTTGTGAATCCACAGTCGTCCCAACAACAGATTATACGTTGGGGGTACATTGACCACATGAAAGAGGACAGAGTGGACCGAGTAGTCAATGGAAATTTCCAAGAAAATTTTCCCTTTAGCTGTCTGGCCATGATTATCAAACCCGTAGATAGTGATCGGATCCGGGATATATTCCTCTTCTTTGATGCCCAAAGCTTTGGCTGTCATTTTTGGGCATATATTGAGGTTGCTGCCTCCATCTATCAGCACATGAGGAACAGTCATTCCTCTGGTTCGAATCACAACATACAAAGCGTTGTTGTGAAACACATGCGGCTTGGAAAGATCTTCATCTGAGAAAGTGATTGGAGCATTTGTCATGGCCTGATTGATTATCTGGGCCATGTCTTCAGGAGTTATGCTCGGTTTCACTTTGATTTTCCGCAACAGATCATTCAACACCTGCTGGTGTTTGGTGGAGGCTTGAGCTAAGTCCAAAATTGAGACATTGGATAATGCAGTTATCGGCTGTGGTGTGGATGTCTCATTTTTCTCCAGGGCGGGCTTAATAAAGTGTTTAGGGAGCCATGGCATTCTTTTAGCCACCTCAGGAGATACCCCAGCGGATTTGTCAGATACTTTCATTTTTCCAAAGGCTGCAATGAGGTCCATCTTCTGAGCTTTGGACTGAGCCTGCTGCAGCACAAGGACCTGATGTTGGACTTGTATATCCTTTTTAGAGCATGGCCTGATATGCTCCTGTGGCTGAAAAGGCTGTTCAGAAATGACCGCTGTAGAATGATGGGGAAAGGGTTTCTTCAGAATATCCATATTTTCATCTTCGACACCCTCTACCAGAAGATTCTTATCGATGAGATCCTGAACAATATTCTTGAGAACGAAGCAGTTCTCAGTATTATGTCCCACTGTTCTGTGAAATTTACAGAACTGATCTTTGAATTTTCCCATGGGAACGAGGGGATCGGCCAGCCTAGGCAGTTTGACCATCTCCTTGGTCAACATATACTCGAGCACAGTCTCGAGGGATTGGTCTAGTGGAGTGAATTTCCTGTCATAACTCCACCCTTCATGCTTTACTTTTTCTCGGGGCTTCGGTCCCTGTTCTAATTGAAGTGGCTTATTGTATTGAGGCACTGACTTGCCTTTCTGATCGTTCTTGTTGGAACTTCCTGCCCCATAACAGAAATCTTTGTTCTGCCCCTTACAGTGGTTCCAATTATTATTTCTGACAGAATGAGTGAAGTGAGTCTTCTTCTTCTGCTCATTCTGGCCGTTGTTCTTGGTGAAAGTGAAGCCTTCGTAGAAACCATTTTCCATGCTCAACTCGAGCCATTCGGCTCGCTCTGTCAGTTCAATGAATGTCCTTGATGGTGCAGTAGAGATGAGGCCTCTCAGAGGCTGTGAGAAGTTACTTAGAATTAAGGATAGAGCATGCCCCTCTGATATGGGGTCTCTCATTTTGTTGCAAGCTGACCTCCAGCGGTGAATGAAATCTCTTGCCTTTTTGTTTTCTCTCTGTTTGAGGCCACATAGATGACTGAGGGTGGGAAGTGCCTCAGCATTGAAGAGGAATCGCTCGATGAACATGTTCACTACTTTATCAAATTCTTTCAATTCAATTGGATTTACATGCTTCGAGTACCATTTAGCTGCGGTTCCCTCCAGACTGCGAGGGAAATATAGAAAAAGTGCCCGGTTGTCTCGCTTGAATCTGGAGCATTCAGCGAAGAACATGGCGAGATGAACTTTGGGATCACCAGAACCATCGAATTTGATAAACTTTCTGGGGAGATTCTTGAGATTGTCATCCCCATCCAAACCATCACAGAAGTCTTCGCTGGTGAAGACTTTCTTGCCCTTGTCGCGGGCCTGCAGGTCTCGAAGCATTCTGACCACATCTTTGAACTGCGGCTGGTCAGAGTCATTGACAGACTGCTCTTTGAATTTGTGGGCTGACCCCTGCCCCTGAGTAGATTTGCGGAATGCCTGATGGGTCTCAAACTCTTCATCTGAGCCTTCTGTTGATCCTTCTTCATCAGTTGTATCAACATGTTGGACATGTTTCTTAGACATTTTCACTTGCTTCTTGACTGCATGACCCTTAGCCTTTGGCTTGACTTGGGTCTTCTTTATACTAGCTTCCGCTTGCTCTGCCAACATTTTGGTCATCATCTTCTTAAACATGGCATACATTTGAGGATCAATGTCATCCTCAACCTGTTGCCCCTGATTTTTGCCTGAGCGCGGGGAATCCATTTCTTCGTCTGAAGCTGTCGAATATGCGATTCCCTCGACTGGTGCAGTCTTCTTCCCTGACCTTGTTTGAACCATTGACTGTCACAAATGCTCTCTGCAGGGCAAAATTGATGGTTAGGATTTTGAGAGAGATTTTGATTGGAAGAAAATATTTGCTGGGAATTTTGGTAGACAATTTGAAAGAATATCCCATTACTAGGGATTGAGTCGTCGTTGGGATTACGACAATTGCGTTGTCATTCCTTTGCAAAGAAAATTAACAACTGAAAATTAAGCCTTGTTACCTAGGCGAGGTCGTCAAACCAAGAATTGAAGAATTTGCAAGATTTTTATTTATTGAAAGAAAACATGATTGCATCAATAATAAACTTGAGAAAGAGGGGGCGGACAGACAATTTGCCACCACTCTTTATAACTAGCAGAGACACGAGGACCGGGAAAAAGCGGAAGAGTAACAAAAGAGTCCCAGCCATATCTGGCAGAATCGTATGCTCCGGACCACTGTGCTGATGTAAGGTCGAACTCTGGCACGACTCCTGATAGCAGCCGCATCTCTATGTGCTTCTGTCTCTGAGAAAACTGTCGAACACACCGCTCCGGATGATAGTAAGCACAGAAGAATGGACTAAGCAACTTGAATCTCTTGCCATATGTATAGGTGTATCTGGGAGACAATAATTCTCGATCAAAATAGTCCCACACCACTTCTTCCTGCAGATAGTCGATCAGGAATCGGTACCGCGCAACTGGAAGGAGCTCCTTACCGTTGTACCTGAACGAACTAGATCTGGTCGGTACATGCTGAAGGAACCAAGACTGAAGAGCATAAGTACATCCCTTGACTAAGATGGACTCTCCAAGTGTGAAGCGGGTCAGTCCTCTGTATAGAAAAGAAAGCGCGGCCATGGCTATCGAGAGACGGTTCGTCTGTCGACTTCCCTATCTTCTCAAAAGTTGAACTATTCCGACATTCACATAATTTTGTCCATCTCGAAAGAAAGCAAGTCCCACAGTACACAAAACCATCGCATGCTGAATTCTCTCTCGAGCTGTCCTGGACAACGAGCTGACTTCTGTGAATTCTCCATACTGTCGGTAGATCTCGATCAGACTCACGTATTCATTCCCATTTTCTTCAATCAGTGGCCAAGACTTGCGCCCTGTCATGCGAGCTACGGCATCTTTGGGGTCCAGACCCTTGACATTGATCATAAACTGCTGCTCTAACGGATCTCCAGGCTGACCGGCTGGCTCAGGCAGTCCCATAATCTCTGAAAATTCATCCATCAGTAGTGTCATCTCGCCCCACGGGAACCAGAACGTGCAAGTGCGCGGATTCCACCGCTCTGCCAGTGCATGAATCAGATTGCCGTTGACTGTCAACTTTCCCACTGCAGATGCCAATTCCAACCCGCAATCGCTCAAGTGGTCCAGAAACATATGAGAGAAGTTTTTGAACCAGACATAGTACCACCGGGGGAAGAAGGGTCCGGTGCTAAGAGATCGATGCTCAGGAAGACTTTGTCGCACCTCATAGGAGATGTGACCCTCAGGAAAAACAGAATCGAGCTGACTAGATGCCATTGGACTGAAAGACAAGAAGACTGGAATTAGACTTTGGAAAAATACAAGAAATTTGAAAATTGCAGGCAGGATAAAATGAAAGCTGGAAATTCGAAGTCCAGAGGAACGAAAGAATGGAAAATCTCCTGGAGTTTTGAAGAAAAGGTGGATAATTTGGAAAAATTGTCCAGGGTTTTTGAGAAAAAGGAGATATTTCATAAAAGATGAAAAATGAGGTATTTTGGAAAATTGTTCGGTATTTTGGAAAAACTGAAAAAAATAAGGCGAAAATGAATATCATACATTCAATTACAAACAATTATGCACATACAACAATCCCTAAGAAGCCAACTCTAAATGCATTGATTTTGAAAGAGCTTTAGGACCCTAATCCTGACTCTAGGCTCAGATCAACTGTGTCCAATCATGCTATGCCGATATACTCGAGCCGAGGCTCGATGTACATGGCATAAAACTCATCTCCGGGTCTAGGCTTGTGCTTTCCCAACATCCTTGAGCGCCTGCCGATATACGTTGGACTATGGC
Organism: Nuphar pumila; assembly: GCF_984573655.1. Taxonomy (NCBI): domain Eukaryota; kingdom Viridiplantae; phylum Streptophyta; class Magnoliopsida; order Nymphaeales; family Nymphaeaceae; genus Nuphar; species Nuphar pumila. The sequence continues at coordinate 57,720,817 of NC_143253.1, read as the reverse complement.
CCTTGGTACGTGGCAGGGGGGCGTTAGCCCAAATAAGTGGCCCAGTTGTGAGGCTCTGTCCCGAACTATGGTTCTGGAAGAGAGCCCAGCAACGTGAAGACCGGGTAGACATAGGTGGGGTGGTTTTTGAAATATGATCACATGCAGGCAAACAAAGGGCTCTAAGTCCTAAAGAGATAGAATTTTGAAATTTTTTGAAGAAGCAAACATTGTTTTCATACAAGTCCTAGATTGAGGAGTGTTGTATTTCAGACCTAAGTCTAAGTGAGCATGCATAATTCTCCTCAATATGGTCCTACCAAACCATGCCTAGTCTACATGCAATCCATGTCAGCTGGGTTCAAGTCTAGGCTCCTAGGTTCATATGATATCAAGAATTAAAGCTGACATTCCATAGAACATAATTTTGACAATTGGGCTAAGTTAAAACACATAATTGATCAGGCGAGGACAGGTCCCATCTCGGTCGCCAAACCTGTTATCATCGCAAAATTTTTCCCCTCCCTTGCGAGAGAGAAACGAATTTCGCGAGTCAAACTCGACCAAAGTTTTGAAAATGGTTTTGAAAATTACTCGCCTCCGTTTTAAAAATTTGTGGGAAAATTCCGTGGAATGGGATCCGCCTGTCGGTACGAGGTTCAACCGTTCCTGGCGCCTTTACCAGAGGTAATTGAACCAAGGATCAATTACGTGCTTTAACTCGACTCAAATATCTAAATTATGCTCTATTTTTTCTAGAATGCACAAAGAATCAGGCTTGTGCTATGAAATTTTAAAAATAATGCAAGTTTGAGAAACATGATGTTTGCTTTGGAAAATTGAAATATGCTAAAAAATGATTGGAAAAGTGCTTGAAAATTGAATTCCTGGGAAAATCATTGAATTTCATTGGAAATCAGAAATTGGATTGGAAAACGATTTCTCAGGAAAACTTAAACTTTGAAAAATCGATTTTTGAGATTTGGAATTGCTTTTCTGAGAAAATGGATTTGAGAAAATCTAAGACATTCATTGGAAAATGACTTTTGAAATGGAAAATGAATTCTCAGGAAAACTGGAAAATATGAGAAAATCGATTTCTGAAAACTTGGGATTTTGAAATTTGAGAATTTGAAAACATTGGAAAATCTTGGTTTGAACTTGGGAAATGCTTTGAAATCTCTTTTGAAAACTCAGGATTTTGAGAAAATCAGATCCTGAGAAAGACTTGGAAATTCTTGAGAAAATTGAATTTTTTGAAATTGAAATTGGAAAATGAATTTGAGAATAATGCAATTTGAATGATATGAATGAATGGATATGAATTTGAAAAGGGAATTTCAATTGAGGAATTGGGAAATCCTTTTAAAACTTTGAGAAATGCAGTGCATTTTGAAGTTAGCCTAAGTGTGTAGGTTGAATGTGGCTAATACGAAGATCATAAATCTTGGTTTTCTTCGTATTCTCTCTATGGCCATAAATATGAATCCCACCGAGTTTATAAACTCCATAAGAGCTTGTGCACGTGTCATTCGTGTAAACCATAGTGAATTTGAAATAATGTGCATGAATCATACATCACATATTGAAATTTGCATAAATTAAACTATATGCAATGCAACCCTATTCTATGTAGAAAAGTAACTCTTATTCCAAATTATTACATTTAAGGTTACATTGAATTGAAATAAAAAAAATAAAAGCTAAGTCTTCTTCTTGAATGTTCCTGCAAAACTAGAAAACAAGGTTAGCACAAAAATGTAGGTTTTTCTGAATTTATCCAAAAATATGGGAAATTATCGGATATTATTCATATATAAGCCCAAATTCATACCCCCTTTGATATAAACATGATAAATAATGAATAAATTTCGAAAATAAACTTGAAAATTCGAAGTTGGGGTCAAAATGACCAAAATATCCCTGATGACCTTGAAATTAGGGTTTTCTGAAAGAATTTTTATAAATTTTGGAATTTTGAAAATCAAATGAAATAAATCAAACATAATATGATAAAATATGATGATATGCATGAAATGTTGGAGAATTAGAAATTGAAATTTCGAAATTTAGGTCAAAATGACCAAAATACCCCCGATAACAAGACTATGGCCTTAAAACCAGGGTTTTCTGAAATAAATTTTGCAAAATTGGAAAATATGAAATGCAAAGGAGATTGAAATTAACCTTAATATGATTCTACATGCTTATGTACATGATAAAAACCTTAAAATGGCGAAAATATCATGAAACATTGAATTTAACCTGATTTTCGCTTGATTTTCGCTTCTGAATTTAAAGATAAACTAACACATGGAGAAAATGAACTTGGAATTAAACTAAATTTGGCATGGACACCTAAAATAACCCTAGAAACATAATGGAGCTCGAAAATCTAACTTTTTTTATATTTTTTAAATATGAAAATTCAAATAAAAACCCTAAATTTTGTGATTTTTGACTAAAATATTGATTCTAAAGGGAATTTAGGATATCAAATTTCTATAAAAATTTCCCAAATTTCATGGGGTGACATAGGACAGTAAGACAAGGATTTTTGCCTTTAACACTTTCTGGTTTTGACCTATGGTCGGAGCTGTACCACTCCGGCAAGTCGGATCGGAATCCGGCGACTCTAGTAAATGAAGGAAACAGACAGGTTTCGGTAGCAAATGTGGGAAAAATGGCAGACATATGGGAAAATGGCTGAAATTGTGCGAAAATGTCCCTGACAAACAGAGAAAGATTTAATATTTTGACACTATTGGGATTTGGGTTACGGTTTGGAAAAGGGAATGCTGTTATCAGAGACCCGAATCTCTGGAATTTCGGGATATTGAAATCTGTCAGACAGAAATTCAAATTTCGGGAAAACTATTGAAACAGTTCAAAAAATTCCCAAATTTTGGGAAATGATAGAAAACTATGTGAGGAACAACTTTCATGTTTAAAGTTTTTGCAGACGGGCTATGGATTGAACGGATTTGGTGAATTAAGGTCTGTCTATACCCTGACGGAGGAAAATCGAGATTTTCCCAGGGGTCTGGAAAATCAGATTTTTTTCAGAAATCAAAACTACTTGGAAATACCTAAAAATTTCCAGATCACTAGTAGATTTAATTATGAATCCACTGTGATTTTTGAAGAACGATCCAGATCTCCCACAAGGGTGATCTTGGCTGATCTTGTCTGCTAAAACAAATATTGGAAATTCCAAGCAGGTCCAAAACCCATTGTCACTTTTTTTTTTTTGATAATAATGATTTAAAATTAGATCAAAATTTTTACAGTAACTAAAGTCATACAGATCTAACATTAATAAAATTCATAGAATTTAAAGATGCAAAAATTTACATGAAATAACCTATGGACTTTGTACCAAAATGAACTCTATGGATTCTAACTTAGATCATAATGAAATGTACATTGAAATGAATGGAATAAATTAACAATCCTAACATAAATGCATTTTCTATCATAAAGTATCATGAAATATAAAACTAATACACAAATCAATGGGGATACAACATATTCTTTGTTGTTGGCTTGCGAAACGAAAGATCCAATCCATTGAGTGGATGGACCTTATCGTTTGATTAGCCCCTATACATGAGATACGTATTTTTCGTATTTTCCCTTTCTTTTTTTTTTTCTTTTTTCTTTTATTTTTATCCACAACTAAAACCTTTCACCAACATGAGTTCAGTTTTATGAAGCAATTTATGACAGCATTCTATCATCATATGGCATGGAAAAGGGTTATTATACATTCAAACCAAATATAACAAGGTGGGGGCCTTACCTCAAGCTCTTCCTTGCAACAAAATGGAGCAGCTGCAACGAAGGGGGTTGCTAGAAATGGAGGTTACCCAAAGGGGCTTGCTGCAACGTCTAGAGGGACTGAAGCAAAGTGGAGGATCAGCTGTTACCAAAGAATGGCTGGAGAGGGCTGGAGGAAGGAGGTCCGGCTGGAGCTTGAATGGCTGGAAGTTCAGCTTCTATTGGTGGTGATGAAGGCTGTTGGCAGTGGCTGAGAGAGATGGCAGATGAAGCTGCCAAGGAGGTTGGTAATGGCTGGAAGTGCTGTGGCTGTTGGCTGGATGAAGATGCAGCAAGGAGGGCTGCAGCCAAAAGAGAGAGAGAGAGAGAAGGAGGCGTGAATTCCTTTTTTTTTGGGCAGCCGTAGGTTCCTCCTTTTCCCTTTTGATAACTTAGGTTTTAATAAAATTAAAACCTAAGTTTCTCATAATAATCAATGACCTTTTTGGGCAGCCTCAGGTGAATCCGTTGAAGGCTGGAAAAAAAAAGGAAGGAAAGAAGGAAAGAAAGAAAGAAAGGGAAGAGAAGAAGGAAAGAGAGAAGGGAGAAAGAAAAGGAAAGAAAGGGGAGGAAAGGAGAGGGAAAGAGGAAAGTGAAGGGGGGCTGGACCATGCCATACGTGAGTGGCTGGGAGAGGAAAGAAAGAAAGAAAGAAAAAGAAAGAAAAAGGAAGAAAAGAAATAAAGAAGAAAATAAAAGAAAATAAAAATAAACAAAAAATATATAAAAAAAGAAAATGGAGGAAGAAAGAAAGGAAATGGGCTGGAGGTTTGGGTGACCCCCTTGTGGGTCCCATCTTAGGAAGAATAACATAATATAAATAAATAAAATAAAATAAAATAAAACAAACAACAAAAAATAAAGAAAAAAATAATTTTTTTTCTTTTCTTATAAATTAAAACAAGAGAATGCAAATGGATGAGCCATCTCAGAGCGGGTCCAAATTTTGATTTTGAAATTCATTTTGATGATTAGAGGGGTAAAATAGTCTTTTCAGAAAGTTTCCAAACGAAACGAGCTATTTTTGACAGTTTTTGAAACGAGCTCGGATTTTGAAGTTCAATACCTCATTGCGAAGCAAATTTAATGTAGAATTCAAAAATTTGATTTTGAAAGAAATCTAAATTGTTTTTCTCGAGAAAATATTTCCAAACGAAATGAGCTATTTTTGGCAGTTTTTGAAACGAGCTCGGATTTTGAAGTTCAATACCTCGTTGCGAAGCAAATTTAATGTAGAATTCAAAAATTTGTGTTTGAAATAAATTTAGATTATTTTTCTCAAGAAAATATTTCCAAATTTAGACTCCTGGGGGTAAAATGTCAATTTTGGAAACCCAGGGTTTGAAATTGATTTCTGAAAGCTTTTAGAACTCGATCTGGATTGAAATTTATAAAACTGGAGTTCTGGACTTCGAAAATGAAATGAAATGTGATGAAATGTTATGAAATGCTGAGAAATGATATGAAATGATGAGAAATGACATGAAATGCTATGCGAAATGCTAACCCTGAATAAAGAATTTTGGATGTGAGACCCCGATTGGTAGCTGTACCAGTTTAAAAAGTATTAAAATTGATAAAATTTGCAAAATAGCTCAAGAAATGGTTTTCGGGACTCTACTGGGTCAGAGTGACACTGAAAATTGGGGTTCGAGCTGGATTGAACTGATATGAGCTAGATTGAGCTGGGTTTTAGAGTTTCAGAACTCAAATGAACTGACCAGGCACTGACTCAACTGACCTTTCCAACTTAATTTTCAAGAAAAGCTGCCATTTTTAGAGAAATGGTATGGAATGGTCACTGGAGTGAAGTGAATTACGAACTTGAGCTGACTTTGAGCTAAAACAAAGGTCAATAATACTGAGGTGAACTAAAATCGAGGCTCAAACACTAGCTTAATTGGCTGAACTCATCTCAATTTCAGCTGAAAGAGCTGAAATGGACTAAAATGGGCCCCTGGACACTTGGAAATGGTTTTGAACTGAAACTGGAGCGCTTGAACTCCTGGTGAGCTCAGGTTAGACTCAGGGAAACATGATTGACTGTGACTGACTGACTTTAAGACAATTAGTTTGGATTTGAGTGAGAAATGAGCTCATTTCTGAAGAAATGATCCCATTTTGGCAGGAATGGTCAGAAATGGAAATGGTTTGTTCATTGTGAGCTCAGATGAGCTTGAAATGATTGATATTCTAAATGTTCTAAAATGACCAATGAGCTTGGTTGACTCTGACTGACTGGGGTCCGGGATGACCTAGGGGTAAAATGGTAATTTTTCTAATGAAAGTGGATAAAATGGTAATTTTCTGAAACTGACTCGGGGTTTGACTCCTACACTGACCTAACAGGGTTGACACTGCACGAGGAGGGTTTTTTGAGAATGAATGAGGAAAATTTGGGGTGTTTACACTTGGTCATCATTTTTTGAAAGATCCGGTACATGGCTGGATCAACATCGCTTTCATCCCCGGAGTTATTCTTCTTGGATAATCTAGGAGAATTTATCTCCTCTAATTCGCTGTCACTGTGCTGTTGAGCAGCCCTCTTATCAGCCCTTGTCTGAACCATTTTCAGATGCCTAAGCTTTCCTGCAGAATATGGGAATGGTTAGAGTATGGAGAAGCTTTTTGAAATTCACTTCTTTGAAAAAAAAAACAAGAAATGAAGGGATTTGGTAGACCATTTCAAGAGATTATCCCATTACCCGGGATTGGGTCACCACATGATTTGTGATAGTTGTGTTACCATTTTTTATGATAACAGAAAATATGCCTTGTTACCTAGGCGAGGTCGTCAACCATGAGAAAATATATTTGAAGAAAATGTGGAAGGAATGTCCCATTTACCCGGGATGAGGTCGTCACCCAAAATTTGTGACTATTTATGCTATAAACAAAATACAAGAAATAAAATTTTTGGCCAAAAAGTATATTTTTTTTATTGATATTAACATTCAAAGACAAAGAGAGGGTGGGCAGACAGTTTGCCACCACTCTCGATATTCAGATGATACATTTGGTCCAGGAAATATAGATAGAGAAATAAAGGAATCCCATGTATATTTGGCGACATGATAAGCCCCGGACCACTGATCCGACTGCAGGTTGAATTCTGGCACGTTGCCTGTCGGGAAACGGGTGTTGGCACCAACCTGCCGCTGTGAAAACTGCCTCAGACATCGTTCCGGCTGATAATCAACACAAAAGAAAGGGCCCATCAACTTGTAGCGCTTGTCACGTGCATAGGTGTATCGAGGAACAGTCTCCCTTCTGTCAAAGAAGTCCCAGGTAATCTCCTTCTGATGCAGCTTCTCGATCAGAGCTTTGCATTGGATGACTGTCTTTGGCTGCTTATTGTTGAACCTGAAAGAACTGGCCTTTGAGGGAACGTGTCGCAAGAACCACGACTGCAGGGCATAAGTGCATCCTTCTACCAGAACGGTCTCCCCAAGAGTAAATCGAGCCAAGCCTCTGTAAAGAAAGGCTAATGCGGCCATGGAGACTGAAAGTTGACGGGTCTGCTTGCTTCCCCATCTTCGAAAGAGCTGGGCGACTCTGATATCTATGAAATTCTGGCCATCTTGGAAGAAAGCTAACCCCACCGTGCACAGGATCATGACATGCTGAATTCTGTCTTTTGCTGCTCGAGACAGAGTGTCAACCTCTTTGTAGGCTCCGTACTTTTGATATAGTTCGAACAGGTCGATGAACTGATTTCCACTAATCTCAGTGAGAGGCCAGGATCTGCTCCCCGTTGCTCTTGCTAAGGCTTCTCGAACATCCACCCCTTTGATGTTGATCAAAATTGTTGCTCGACAGGATCATCTGGCTGACCAGCTGGTTCGGGCAATCCCATAATGTCATTGAACTCGTCCATCAGTAGAGTCATCTCTCCCCATGGAAACCAGAATGTGCAGGTACGTGGATTCCATCGTTCTGCCATAGCCTGAATCAAGGCTCCATTGATGGTTCGCTTGCTTGCTGCTGACGCCATCTCCAACCCACAGTCATCCAAGTGGTTTGAAAACATACGTGAGAAGGTGGCGAACCAAGAATAATACCACCGAGGGAAGAAAGGACGAGACTGGATGACCCGCAGATCCGGGGGTCCATCCTAAATCTGATAGAAGACATGATCTTGGGGGAAGACTGTATTGAGAGAATCAGACGCCATTGAAACGATACTGGGGAAAAAGAAGAAAATAGGGAGAATTAGATAAAATGCAGGACTTATGGATAGACTCTTTGAAGAATAAAACCTGGAAATTTTGAAAATGTTGATGAATTTTTAAAGGAATTTTCCAGGATTTTTGAGAAAATTTGATCAAAAAGAAGAAAAAAAGAAATATAGGTAGATAGAAATATACACCTAGGGTTTTTGAAAATAAGGGTAAGTTTTGAATAATACACCCAGGGTTTTTGAAAAGGGTCTGATACATATATATGAGAGAAAAGGAGAAATATCATACAACTAAAGTTGCACAAACAAGGATGCGCATACAACATTCCCTAAAGGTTGACTCTAAATGTAATAGTTGAAATGGTTTGTAGGACCTTAATCCTAACTCTAAGGTTCAGATCACCTGATTCCAATCAAGATACACCGATATACCCAAGCCGAAGCTCGAAGTACGTGGCATAAAAATATTTCTCCGGTTCTAAGGTAATGGCTTCCCAACATCCTTGAGCACCTACCGATATACCTCGGACTATGGCCCTTAGGTACGTGGTAGGGGGGCGGGAACCCAAATAAGTGGTCCAGTTGTGAGGCTCTCTCCCAAACTATGGTTCAGTGAGACAGCCCAGCAACGTGAAGACCGGGACAAAATTAGGTAAGGAGGTTTTCAAAATATGTGCAACATGCAAGAAATCAGATGGCTCTAATGCAAGTCCTAAAGAGATAGATTAAAAATGAAAAAAGAAGCATACATTTGCATATATTGTTTGCATTCAATCCCTAAAATTGAGGAGAGTTGTATTTCAAACCTAAGTCTAATGTGAGCATGGAATAATCTCCTCAATATGGTCCTACCAAACCATACTTAAATCCTATATGCAATGATGTCAGCTTAGGACAAAATCTAGGCTTCCTAAGGTTTGCATGGAAATATAACTGACATTTGAAGAATAAAGACTTAGATAATATCAAAGCAAAAGAAAAAAGGCATCAAATTCGACCAGACGAAGACGAGGTCCCATCACGGTCGCCAAACCTGTGATCATCGCAAAATTTTTCCTCTCATAATATTCTCTCTCTTCCTTCTCTTTTCCTTTCTAACCTCTTATTTTTCTCCTTTTTGAAGGGAGAAAGATAAAAGACAGAAAGAAAGAGAAGAGAAAAGAAGAGAAAAGAAGGAGAGAAATTCTTTTGCGGGTCTCACTTGACCTTAATTTTGAAATTTTTTGAAATAACTCGCCTTCGTTTTTGAAATATTTGCGGGAAAACTGGGAGACGGGATCCGCTCGTCGGTACGAGGTTCGACCGTTCCTGGCGCCTTTACCAGGGGTAATCGAACCAAGGGTCGAATTCTATGCCTTTTGTTTTTTCTACGAAAATTATCTAAGTCTAAATGCACAATGAATCATGCTTGTGCAAATGCAAAGATGTATGCTCTTTTTGAAAATATTTTGAAGAATTTCCAAGTGAATCTGATAAAGTGAAGAAATGATTCCTAACTTAGAACTTAAGATTAAAGTTCTAAGTTTTTAGAATAATCAAGAGCTTGGGAAAATAAATCTGGAATTTGGAAATTGATTTTGAAGCTTTGAGATAAAAAGAGAATGAAGGAAATTTTCAAAGTCATAAATGGACTTTGAATTTAGAAGTTTGAACTTGGATGAATATTTGGAATGGAATTGAATTCCAATTTTGAAGTTTTGAATGAGAAATCTAAAGGAATTGAGAGATGGGATTTGCAAAAGTTGAAATAAGATGAAATCTGAATCCAAGTTCTGGATTCTGAATAGAGTTTTGAGTTGATTTTTTGGATTTAGGATCCGAAATAGGAACTTGGTTTGAATGAAATGGAATTGGCTTTTAGGATTGGAATATAAAGTGGAATTTTGGATTTTAGAATTTTGAATGGAATTGGATTCAATATTTGAAATCCAAGATGGTATTTGGATCTGAAATCTGAGATCCAAGATAGGGTTGGACTCTGGATCCTAAGATGGGATTGGATCTAAAGTCTGAGATCCAAAGTAGAATTGGATTCTGGATCCTAGGATGGATTCTGGATCTGATATTTTGAGTGGAATTGGGTCTAAGATTTGGAATCGAGGATGGAATTTGGATCTGAAGTAGGAGATCCAAAGTAAAGTTGGATTTTGGATCCTAAATGGATTTTGATCTGAAATCTGAGATCCAAAGTTGGTTCTGGATCCTAGAATGAATTTGGATCTGAAGTCTGAGACCCAAAGTAGGATTGGGTTCTGGATCCTAAGATTTGGAATTTGGATCTGAATCTGAGATCCAAAGTAGAGTTGGGTTCTGGATCCTAAAGAATGGATTTTGGATCTGAAATCTGAGATCCAAAGTAGAGTTGGGTTCTGGATCCTAAAGAATGGATTTTGGATCTGAAATCTGAGATCCAAGGTAGAATTGAGTTTATACTTGGAAATCTGGATCCAAGTTGAGATTAGGATTTAACCTTAGGTTTGGAATTATAAAAAGTCCAAATAGGACCTTTAAAGATGGATCTGGGTTTTTTAGAAATCCAGATTTTAAATTTGAGATTCAAATCCAAACCTTGATTGAAGATAAGGGGATGAGCTTGATTTTGAAATCAGAAGATAACTTCAAAGTTAATTTGAACTTTGAAATTGAATTTGGAATTTTGGAGTTTTGAATATGAAATGATTCTGAAATTCCAAAGTCAAATTGGACTTTGAAATTGAGATAGATTTGGAATTTAAAATAGAAATTTGAAGAAGGAGGTTCAAAATCACTTGAGTTTTTGAAAAAGAATTTTGAAAAATGATGCAATTCTACCCTAAATGATGAAAATGAATTTAAAGATTTTTGAATTTGGAATTTTGAAAAGCTATCCCATTCTTTAAATGAATTAAAATGAAGTTGAAGACATAATACATTCCTGACTATGGTCATTGAATGTATTATATAATAACTATATTTAAATTCAAGTGAAGGATGAAATATATTTTTTTGGTGCTTTTATAGAATTTAAAATGAAATTAACTCTCAATATACCCTGACTATGGCCATTGGTATATATTTTGAATTAATTTTAAGTTAAATTCTGATAAAAGAATAAAATATTTTAGGAAAAATATGATGAATTTTGAAAATGGATCCAGTGTGGATCCAGTGTTATTTTGTAAAAGATAAAAATGCTAAGTTTTGTCCACACCCTGACTATGGCCATTGATGTGGATCATCAACTTAGTATTCATTATCTCTTACGAAATGGTGCACGTGCCATTCGTGTTTCCATTTGTGAGAATTTGAAAAATGAAGGCAAAATGCATGAAAAACAAGTAATTCAATAATATTTACCATGCTCATTCATTCTAACTAAAGCAGGAAATGTAAATTCTTATTCCAATCTAACTATTACATCACACACATAAAATGAAATTTACAAGAAATAATAGCCTTTTCCATATGTTTCCTGCAAAATACTTAGAGTTAGTATGAAAGCAAAAGAAAAATTGTATCTTTCAAATGTGCCAAATATGAGACACTCACATGCCACGATATTTAAGATCTAAAGTAAGGAGGGATGATATGTATCTACATGTATATATATACATGCATATATGTATATATATATATATATATATATATATATATATATATATATATATATATATATATACCTATATACATACATATATATATATATATATATATATGAATATAGACATATAGGTAAGATAGTGAATGTGAAGAATTAATATAGAGATGTCAAAATGTATATACAGCAAAGAAGTGCTATGATGGCTTCAAAACAGTGGGCAGCATGTAGATGGTACAGTGATTAAAAAGTGTACAAAGGGGCGTACACAGGTGACAGTGGGTTGATGTTTGCTGAAGATAAAGCCATAATAACCTGTTTCAGCTGATGCAAGCTAGTATTTATGACAGGGAAGAGTTTGAGCATTCCTGCTGTAGGTATACGTGTGATGAAACACACGTTACAAATATGCACTTGGCATACACATATGGGATGTGATGCAGTGAATGGGATATAATATAAATGGGATGGTGACTGTATGTGTGATGCTACAGCAGAGATAACAAATGGAGTTATAGTGCTTAAGTTGCTGATATTTACTTTCTGTGGAATACTTTTAAGCACCTCTCAAAAATTGGAGTGTAATAGAAACTTACAGATTTACGAAGATACCGATGTTATTCACTGTGGGAGGTCTTATCTAGAGGTAGGGTATAAGAAAATTTACCATAAGGTGCAGGGCAAGCTATGACTGTTATAGAGAGATAGGAAATCAATATAGATCTGAGGGATTGGTATACTACCATGACAGAAAGTGCAGGTGTGTGATAAGTGAAGAAATGTGATATAACAACCCGAGATCTGATCTCAATTTAATGGAGTCTGTGTCATGGAATAATGCATGGATGGATGCAAAATAGATTTTACATGAGCGAATTGATTTTCTTGATTTGATTTCAGCAATATCTTAGCAGACTGAATCCCTCCTTTAGATAAAACTGGATATCAATGTTTCTAGTGCGATATCACATCTTCCACAGCCTCAGAATCAGTTGTTTCAATCAAGCACCTCAACCACCTTCAGAAAACGATATATCAGTAACAATAATGGAATTCCTTCATTCAAGTGATTTAAAATGATCATTGGGAAAGAAGGCCATCAAATGAATTTGAAGAAAAAGCACCATTTAAGCAACAAACCTAATTTCTGATTCCGAAAGATAAATATATGATTCAAATTCAACCAATCATCCAGAGAAGATTGCATTTCAAAAGGGCACTGGTATATGTTCTATTGAAGATGCAACAAGTCTCCACCCATCCTTACTGAATTTTGTGGTTGGGAGGGGAAAAAGACCAAAGCATATCTGATTTTTTTTTTTGTAATACCTGCAGTAATCTTATAACAAATATACAACAAATGTTGCCTTTGCTGTGAAATTGCTGGAGGTCTTCAAACCAGCAGAACAAACTTCTCAATGAGTCTTTTGCATGTTTTCACACTAGTTTAAACAGAATAAATACTGAAGAGAGAAACAGATGGGGGGGGGGGGATTTAATTTTAAAACTATTTGTGTACCTCATTGTATAATGGAGGAATGGTGCTCGGTAATTTAGTGATTGAATCCATCTTCAACACAGAAATCGAGTTTGAGGCAAGTGAGATCACCACTCTAAGTTTGACACAGTTAGGTTGAACTAAAAAAAATACTGACAGAACATTTAACACTATTGTTATGCTGGAACAGGGGATGTTGTAAATGAAATTTAATATGAAACCTAAGATAATTGTAACAAGAGGAAATGCACAGATGCTGGAAAGATGGGTTGGCTACCCTACAACAGATCAAAATCTGTCGTTGGTTTTTACAGTAAATTTTAAAAGAAATTCAACCCTCTTTCATGTTCTATGGCAGGGATGGATAGGGACAGGAGATCGGATAGTTGATGGAGCTTCAAATCTGCTTTATGATTCATTTTCGACCAACCTCTCTCATTTTCTTCTTTATATATGGTTTTTGCCCCTTTTCTCTCTAAAAAAAAAATTTTGCATGATGATTTCATCGTACGCAGGCTCAATGGCATCCACACTTGGTTTGTGACTTGCACCTTTGCTTATCAAAGATAAACAAATTCGTCTCAACCTAAATTTCTCCTTCTGAAGCCTCTTGACTGGTCTCGAGTCACTTGTATAAGTCCTTTACATTAATTCTCAATTCATCAGTCACATTACTTGAATGATACATCTATGGCACTTCTCATTTTACGAGCTTCTAGAATTCAATAATTCCATATGGAACCATTCAACCCCCCTTTTTTTATCAGTATTCTTAATAAATTATAAAAAGAAAAGAAATATGGGAATCAATAGATTCCATTGATATTGCAAAAAGGTGGGGTGATTCTGCTACAGGCAGGTCAATCTCCACCATTGGTGCTTAAAAAAAAAAGGATGAAGGGGATCCAAACAGACAAGGATGCGATAATGAGAAACGAGATTTCTGCAAAAAAATAAAAAGAATGAAGAGAGGGGATGCCTACCTACCTGCAATCGGATCTTCTTCAGTTGTTGGGAAAGGGGATTAGAAAAATTTGGAGATTGTTCACCGTGTAGAGGCTTTAGCTTCAGCTGGATTGATCTTCAGGACCCTGGGACAGAATTTAGAAGAGAGCGGAGAAGGAAGAAGAAATGACGCAGGGAATGGGGTCGATGTTGCTCGGGATGAAGTGGATGCCGATAATGGATGCTTGAAGTGGAAAACCTATCTCAATGAAAACAATGGATGGCCCCTCAATAGAAGACGGAGTCCTCTTTTTAAGGAGGGCGTGGAAGGCTCCCGAAGGTGGTTCGTTGGAGATGGAGGATGGAGGGACAAGCCGACTGTTGCAAATCGGACGGTGGAGAGGAGAAGGAAGAAGGCGCGGGAAGGGTTTGTTGGATCTTTTGTGATATTTCCTAAAAGAGGCTCCCTTAAAAGATTTTTTTTGTAAAATAGTTGAAATTTGAGGTTTTCAGCAAGAAGCTTTTTAAAACCTTGAGAATCTTTTGCTTTTCTTGTAATTTTTCCATTTTTTTTTGTTTTTTTTTTGTTATTTTTGTTTTTTTTTTGTATTTTTAGAATAGAATCCTAAAGCTTTTTACGAAAAATCAAAGATTTAAAACTAATTTTTTTTTGGTGTTTTTGTAAAATATTTACAAAAAGGGAGTTTTTCTGAGAATTTAAAATCTATTTTGAGGAAATTTCTTCAGAAATGGGTTTTTGATCCGGATTCTGGAGGAAATATTTAAAGCACTGGATTCGGATCCGGAATTGACTTTGAATTTCATCAATATGGAATTTAATTCAGAAAATCTGAGAAATGACTTGATTTTCTCAGAAAACGGGGTTAGGGGCAAAAGGGTCATTTTACAAAACTTTGAAAAATTTGGGGTGTTCACAGTTTCATAAGGGACCCGTCAGGAAAAACCTCTCTTCATTTCAATGGTCCAAAAAAAACAAAAAAAAAAACAGTGATGTCAGGATCACTATTATGAGGCCATTGTAGGTTACTGCACTGTTATTTGTTATCATATTGTGATTTCTTCATTCCCCTGCAGCTGTGTTCTCACGTTGTCATTGCTGTAGCATTTTTACCACATGCATCACTCCCACTTCCACAGCCTTCCTCCTCATCATGACAATGTAAGACATCATACAGAATTGGCATTAAGATTGATGGACCCCGCATATTCACCATCTATAGATTTTATCCAATGGCTGCTACACCTCATTGCATGTGGTGTTCTTGTCAAATATTTGGTTGTAACTCATGGAGAATTAATTTTGTATATAGTTTGTTGGATTGTCAAAAGCCGGATGGTTTCTCTACCTAAGATCCGAATCAGCACATATGACGACATCTACCAAATAGCTGTAATAACTATTATTGAAAGAAATTGTCACTAGAAATACAGGAGTCTCTCAAGTTGTGAAGCAGTCAGAAGATTGCTAAGGTCATGGTTCACATATGGGGACTTTGTTGTTAGGGTTGATTCAGACGTGGTTCACTTTCCCTTATAAAATGCAGTGATAGTTTCTTTTCTTCATTTTTTTTTTCTTTTTCTTCTTGCCTATTCATTCGTATCATCATGCCATGGTTGTTGTTTGGTTATTGATCAGGGATCAATTGGCAACTCAGAAATTAATAGATGCTCTTCTTTCCAATGCCCGATATAATAGTAATTTCTTCTTAAAATTCAATTTGCCTGTTTGGTTCTATATCCTGTTTTATTGGTATTTTGTTATTTACCACATATTCCTGCAATTTCATAACATCTGTTTTCTGTAAAGACTGTGTTTTCGTTAGTAAACCCCCATGCCCTGTCATATATGTTGTAGTGGTTAAGATCATTAGCTTGCCCCTTCAGCCCACCTTCATTCCAGCCGCATGTTACATCTGCTACGCAGCAACATGCACCCATACTGTCACCTAAAGTAGTGTTTTAGATGTTATTATGATGGCACTTTTTACACACTATTGTGATTTCAGTTGGTCACCCACTGTAATGCTGCTGCAATCGGTGGCATCTTCAGCATCTTATCTTTTTTTTTTTTTAGAATCACCATTTTTCCTGCACCTCCATTTCCTCACCTCCATCATGTTGTCACCAAATTACAATAGCCTGTGCATAACACTCTTCATTGCTGCAAACTCACATGCAGCACACAACACCCCTCATCCTGTCAACACTCGACATCTTCATGTCCAGCTCCACCCACTACACTCCAGCAATACCTAGGCACCAGCTGCTGTTTACACTACTGTTGTAGTTTCACTTTAACCATTCATTTCATTTTTTGCTTCTATCATCGGTGCATTTTGTTCATATCCAGTGGCATCACTTGATATTACTTGGTTTCTTATGTTTCATCATTTTACACATACCAGATCATCTGTGCATCAATCATTGGCATAATGTATGTTTATTGTTCATCATCATTATATATGCATTATAACATGCATTGTCTCACTAGCTCAATATGTCATTTTAGCATTCATTTCTTTATCAGTTCAATGCATTATACATATATTCCAATATACATTTTCTCATAACATTTAGCACATGCATTTTTTTTATCAGTATATGCATTTCAGTTTCAATATAGCATCTTAAATCCTCTCTATGTTTTACCTCTTGTTTCATGCTAACATTGTTTTGCAGGAAACATGTGAAAAAGTCTATTGTATGAAGTTGTAAACTTGATTTTATGAGTTGTAATAGCTAGGATTTAATGAGAATTTACATTTCCTGCTTTAGGTAGAATGAATGAGCATTGTAAAATATCATGAATTGTTTGTTTTCATACATTTTTTTTTAATTCTCACAATGGTAAAACACGAATGGCACGTGCACCATTTCGTAAGAGGTAAACTAATTCTAAGTTGACGATTTACATCAACGGCCATAGTCGGTAAACAAAACTTAGAATTTTTACCTTTTACAAAATAACACTCGATCCACTTTCAAAATCATCATATTTTCTTTAAATATTTTTCTCTTTTATTAGAATTTAACCTGAAATTAACTCAACATATATACCAATGGCCATAGTCAGGGTATATTGAGAACTAATTTCATTTTAAATTCTATAAAAGCACCAAAATGTATTACATTCTTCATTTGAATTTAAATGTGATTATTATATAATATATCCAATGACCATAGTCAGGGATATATTATATCTTCAATCCCATTCTCAATTCACTTGAAGAATGAAATATGATTTTCAAATCCAATTTCAAACTTACTCAAATTCATTCATCATATAGGATAGAATTGCATCATATTTCCAAAACTTCTTTTTCAAAAATTCCAAGTGTTTCTTCTTCTTCAGCAGATTTTATTCAAATCCAATTCTATCTAATTTTAAGATTCAAAATTTCAAATTTTAAAGTTCAAATTTGACTTCGAAACTCCAAAATCACTTTATATTCAAACTTCAAAATTCCAACTCAATTCAAAATTCAACTTTAAAGTTCAATTTAACTTTGAAGTTTCTAATTCATCTTCTGATTCAAAATCCAGTTTTTCTTCAAAGTTCTAAATCAAAGTTGAGATTGACTTTGAATCTCAAAAAAATCTAAACCTTCTCAAGTTAAATTTGTGTTTCCAAAACCCAGATCCATCTTTAAAAGTCCTATTTGGATTTCTCAAAACCCAAATCCAAAGTCAAATCCTAGTCTCAACTTGGATCCAGATTTCCAAGTATAAACTCCATTCCGCCTTGGATCTCCAATTACGGATCCAAGTTCCATTTAGGATCCAGATCCTTATTCCACTTTGGATCTCCAAATTATAGATCCAAATTCCATTTTAGATCCAGATCCTCATTCCACTTTGGATCTCCAAATTATAGATCCAAATTCCATTTTAGATCCAGATCCTCATTCCACTTTGGATCTCCAATTACAGATCCAAATTCCATTTAGGATCCAGATCCTTATTCCACTTTGGATTTCCAATTACAGATCCAAATTCCACTTAGGATCCAGATCTTTATTCTACCTTTGGATCTCAGATTGAGATCCAAATTCCAATCCTTAGGATCCAGAATCCAACTCTACTTTGGATTTCAGACTTCAGATCCAAGTCCATTCTAGGATCCAGAATCCAATTCTACTTTGGATCTCAGACTTCAGATCCAATTCCATTTAGGATCCAGAGTCCAACCCTATCTTGGATCTCAGATTTCAGATCCAAATACCATCTTGGATTCCAAGTCTTGAATCCAATTCCCTTCAAAATTCCAAATCCAAAATTCCACTTTAATTCCAATTCTCAAAGCCAATTCCATTCCAAATATTCATCCAAGTTCTAACTTCTAAATTCAAAGTCCATTTGTGACTTTGAAAATTTCCTTCTCTTTTATCTCAAAAACTTCAAAATCAATTTTCCCAAGCTCTTGATTATTCTAAAAAACTTAGAACTTTAATCTTAAGTTCTAAGTTAGGAATCATTTCTTCACTTTATCAGATTCACTTGGAAATTCTTCAAAATATTTTCAAAATGAGCATACATCTTTGCATTTGCACAAGCATGATTCATTGTGCATTTAGACTTAGGATAAATACTTAGATAAATTCTTCGCAAAGCAAAAGGCATAAAATTCGACCCTTGGTTGGATTACCCCTGGTAAAGGCGCCAGGAACGGTCGAACCTCGTACCGATGAGCGGATCCCGTCTCCCATTTTCCTGCACATTTTCAATAACGGAGGCGAGTAATCTTTTAAAATCTTTTTCAAAAATCAAGGTCAAGTGAGACCGCGCAAAATAGTTCCTCTTCTCACTTCTTTCTTTTTCTCTTCTCTCTTCTTTTCTCTCTTTTATTTTTCTCCCTTCAAAAAGGAGGAAAATAGAGGTTAGAAAAGAGAATGGAGAGAGAGAATATTACGAGAGGAAAAATTTTGCGATGATCACACCGGCGTCTGTTATTCATTTTCTAATGTGGTAACCGGGGATGCTACAGAATGAGAAAACCACCTGCGGGCGACACGCAGCCAGGAGAAACCTTTTGTAGGGGTAAAGGATTGCAATCTGTACTACTGCAGTAGCAAAGGTCCCTGTAGAGGGCAACCTTGACCTCCCTAACTCCGAGTGACTGGAGGTCAGAGGGCACATCGGCTCCTCTAAAGAACAAGTCGTAGTAACGATACGTCACTCGGGGCTGTACCATTCACCCTCTCCCTGGGTGACCAAATTGTGAATGGGGCACGGCAGGTTTATCTTATTTAGGCTCACACTTCCAATCGTACCTCCTCTCGAGGTAGTCGCGCCTCGTGGTCCCCGCGGGGTACGCAAATGAGGACTTGGCCTGCCCATTCACGTGCTCGGCCTCACACGGCCACCACGAGCACATCGCCTGTGACGACGATAATATATCATTTTATTTATGCCTAGGGCGCCACGAACATGTGAGCACATTCTCACTAACCCGGGCCATTGCCCGTAGACTCCAACCGAGTCTCAAGACCTCAATAGGTCAAAAGTGTCAAACCCTACAATAATTCCAGTTCCTTGCCAAGTGTAAGTCATGTTGAGTGTAAAGCACGCCTCTGGTGCAGTGTACGTTCGTCGATATACGAACGGAAGTCAAACAGGGAAGCACTCGACATCTGGGCCAGTGATATACTTGTTAAAACGTGCCGGCTTGCACGTACGAAACCCGGACAACCCACACAGGTGTAACTTTGCCCAAGTATCGTGCTGTGAGTAACGATACAGTGATACGCAGGTAAGGTACCGTAAATTCACAGTTCTGAGCGACACAAGGCTCAAAATACATATAATGTAGCTACGGGGGTATGCGAGGAGCGTCCCTAGCTCGGATTGCGTATCTCTTCTAGATACGCGTACAGTTATCATGACGCGGCAAAACACGCATAGCGAAGCCATCCACCAGGGATCCTCGTGAACCCATCACTCACGAGTGTCAAGGGATAGAATCCAACCTAATCCCATACTAATGGGAATAACATTGGCATATCCAAAAGCGCGGTCTGCACGTCTGGGGCACGAACGCGACCGAAACCTGAAAGGTCCGTAGAACCGGACAACCCACGCGGGCGTGTGTTAAGACACCGCTTGCAAGGTCAACCGCACGGCCACCCTTACGGGGATGCGGGGTACGAGCAACTGAAGCTCGGAGCAGCAGTGTATGTTGCCTGCAAGCGACTAAACCGCGCTTCGAGGCTAAAAACATCGCCTAACAGCACGGAAGGGCAACCGTCGCCACGGATGAGTTCCCGTGGAACTCCATGGGGTCGCGCCAACCTTGATTGCTACCCGCAAGGGGTCTGGACCCTGTGTCGGAGCACTCCAAGGGGCTGCCTAAAAGGTGACAAGGTTACTGGGTGCCTTAGCACCCGGTGCCGTTGTGGCGCCAACAGGGAACCTAAAACCCGGAGGGCTGAACAAGTGGCTAGGCCACGGGGGCCCTGCCACCCTTGGTCCCCGCCTAGCAACTGGCCAAGTGGGGCTGACAGCCATACTGGCCCCAGCCCGAACGTGCCAACCCGGGTGTGCCAGCACCCGGCTAAGCCTTGAGCACCCTTAAGGGTGCTAGGCTTAGCCCAGGGCCCATCGGACCAAAACAAGACCCCAAGCGAGGTCTGGCCCGCACCTGACCAGACCCAGCTGGGTCCCGAAAAACCCCTGGCCTGAACCCAGCCACGGGTTCGGACCAGGGTGCTGGGCCTTAGCCCACACCCAGAGGGGTGCGGTTAACCCAACCACCCGGCTGGGTGGGTCAACCCTAAGGCTCTGGCCTAGACCCTATTGGTCCAGGCCCAGCCGACAAAAAGGGGCAGAGGCACTAGTTGATGTGCCCCACAGGCACCCCTAGTCTGACCCAAGAGTGGGTCCTAACCAAGGCACCCAGCGGGTGCATGCCAGCCCACAAGGGGCGCCAAGGAGGAATGGTGGGGCGCCCACCCGAGTTAGGTGGCGCCACACCAAGGTGGTGGTCAGGACCACTGAGGGTCCAGACCCAACCTTACTACCCCAGCAACTGAGATTGCTGGGGGCAGGCTACGCCTGGTCTGACCCAGCCATGGGTCCAGACCAGGCCCACAAGGGGCCAGCGCGCCACCAAGGGGCGCACCCCACACAAAGCCCGGGTGCTCTATGCACCCGGCCTCCAGCTGCACAACAGCCAACCGGTCCAGGGGGGGTGTAACAGCTACCTGCTACAGACCCTAGGTCTGTAGCATCTGGCTCAACCCAGCCATGGGCTGAGCCAGGCCGCACCTACCTGGCGCGCCTACTAAGTGGGTGCGCCAAGGAGGTGGCCCGGGTGCCAAGCGCACCGGGCCCTCAGCTGCTCCCATGCAGCGAGCAAAGAGAAAAAGGGGCCTATACAGGCCCCTGGTTCGAGCCAAATGGTGGCTCGAACCAGGGCTGTAGCCCTTGACCATGCAGGTCAAAACCACGCAAAAACCACCGGGTGCTAAGGCACCCAGGTGGTTTGGTTGGGTTAGCCAGGAAAAGGAGGCTCACCAAAAGGGTGGGTTGACCTCGGGTGGGTCTGGGCCCCAGGGTGGCCCAGACCACCCTGCCAAGCCACGGGCTGCAGCAGTCTAAACAGGACTGTTGCATGTCCATCCGCAGCCTAAGCTGCAGCTGGACCGACCGAAAGGCCAAAAAAAAAGAAAAAGAAGGTCGGATTGAACAGCTTGGGGTCAATTCGGGGCTCATGACAGGGCCTACAACAGCCCAGCCCAAAGGTTGAGGGCATCCGCCAAGCCACCAAAGCGAGCTGGGCTGTCCATGGAAAGGCCCAGCCCAGCCTCCTACCAACATCCCCAGCCCAAAGGGGCGCCCCACCCTTAATGAAACACAGTGAAATAAAAAAAAAAAACGACAAGGCATGGGACAAGGAGACTCACCTTGTGCTGGGTTGGCCCAGTTGAGCAACAACACCAAGGGGGAGGGAGAGAGAGTAGAAGAGGAAGAAGAAGTTGGAGAAGAGTGGAAGGAGAGAGAGGGTGTCGACCCTCTCTCTCTTCCCTTCCCTTGCTTAAAAAGGGGGAGAAGAGATGGGTGGTGGGGAGTGAAGGAGGGGAGATGTGTGGTCTCCCCCTCCCACGCCCCACCCTACTCTAAAGACCCTAGGGGGGGGGGGGGTCTAAAGTACCAAGTACCTCCCAACCACTCCCCTTAATCTAAGGGGAGTGGTTGGCCTTGACCTTTCAAGGTCAAGGTCAAAGTCTCCCCAATAAAATCGCCCCTCTCCTTTTCTTTTTTTTTTATATTATTTTTTTTTTTGAAAGGTGTAGGGGCTACCCTTTAACAGGCGCCCAGCCTACTCCCCATAAAACGTGGGCTGAGCCCACCCACTTTACAAAATGCCTTTTTAAGGCCCCCATAATGAAAATTTTCTAGCTTTTCAAAAATCTTCATTTGAAAGGAGGTTTTTTGTAAATATGTTTTTCATAAGCCTTTAAAAGGGACATGGGCTGAGGTGGAGCCCATGCCAAACCTTTCTAAATACCAAAACCCACCCCATGTAAAAATATTTTGCAAAAACCCTCTTCTAGGTTTTTACTAAATTGCGATTTACTTCCTCTTTTTTGTAAAAACTCAATGAAATGAGTATTTAAAAAGGACTACTCTAAACTAATTTAAAGATCAAGATTTTAAATTACATTATGTGAATTAAGATTTAAGCTTTCCTAAAGTATATTTAATTTCCCAATTACGGCGAAATTGGGCCTCGGTATGACTCATAATTACCGTTGTACCTCTATTTTGCCAAAATCCGTGAAATAACGAGATATTGCTCTCGTTTAAACTCCAAATTCGGAGCGAACCCATGGGAATACAATATAAATATAATCTACAGATATTAAGGTTTGATTCATCGCGGTTTGCTCCGAATCGCCTCGTAGAGCAAATCTACGCGATTCAGAACCTCAGAAAGCGATAATTGCCAAAATTACGAGTATTGCTCGTGCCGAAACAAGAAATTTTCCACCAATAAAGTATATCTCATTTAAAATTCTTCAGAAAAACAGTGGGGCTTACAACTATATGTTGGCAAAGAAGGAAGCTAAAAAAGTAGTGCGAAACACGAGGGATAAGGTCTATAAGAAGGTTTATGACAAGTTGGATACCAAAGTGGGCGAGAAGGATATTTACAGGCTTGTAAAGAGGAGAGATAGGAAATCGAGGGATCTGGGTATGGTTAGATATATCAAAGATGAAACGCAAAGGGTTTTAGTCAAAGATGAGGAGATTAAGGAGAGATGGAAAGATTGTTTTGATAAGATTTTTAATGGAAGTCATGCTCAAGATCTTGGAGACTTCCTTTTCATGAGATGAATTGTGATTTCATGCGCAGGATTCAAAAGAAAGAAATTGCAGAGGCTTTGAAGAAAATAAAATCAAGAAAGACAGTTGTCCATGATGGTATACCTATCAAGGATTGGAAATGCTTGGGTGAGGAAGGCTTAGAATGGTTGACAAATCTTTTTAACAAGATTTGGCGAACAAATAAGATGCCTAATGAGTGGAGGAAAAGTACGTTGGTGCCCCTATATAAAAATTAGGGTGATATACAAGATTGCACAAACTATTGTGGTAAAAAACTCATGAGTCATACTATGAAACTTTGGGAGAGGGTTATTGAGTATAGGTTGAGGAAGGTTGTCATGATATCGGAAAATCAATTTGGTTTTATGCCTGGAAGATCAACTATGGAAGCTATACATCTTCTTAAACAACTTATTGAGAGATATAGAGAGAAGAACAAAGAGTTGTATATGGTTTTTATTGATTTGGAGAAGGCATACGATAGAGTACCAAGGGATGTTCTCTGGTGGTCAACGATGAAGAAAAGTGTTTCTCTCAAGTACATTAGTATAATTAAAGATATGTATGACGGAGTAGTAACCAATGTCCGCACTTGTGGAGGGGTGACAACCAATTTTCCTATAACGGTTGGGTTACATCAAGGATCTGCATTAAGCCCTTTCCTATTTGTTATAATGATGGATGAGCTTACGAGATCAATTCAAGAAAATGTGTCGTGGTGTATGTTGTTTGCTGATGATATTGTTTTGAATGATGAGACTAGAGATGGGGGTTAATGCTAAGTTAGAATTATGGAGACAGACATTGGAAGCCAGAGGTTTTAAGTTGAGTAAGAGTAAGACAAAATATATGGAATGTCGATTTAGTAAGCAACTAAGTGTAAACACCCTAAAATTTTCAAAATATTGTAAATATTCCCTTTTTGCACCTGACCCCATTTTTTTGAGTAATTGAGTCAGTTTTAAATCTAAATTCCAGTTTATTTCTCAGGTTTTACTGAAACTAAATCCATTTTATATATCTGACTCGATTTCGGATCTGGATCCAGTGTTAAAATCCAAATCTGAGCTTCGTTGTCCAAATTTTTAAATCAAATTCTCAAAATTACCAAAATAACCTTTTAAAAGGCTCATACAGTTCGTCCGGTATCCGTTTGGATCCCTTGCATTATATTCCTCAATTTGAGGTTTAAAACTCGAATATTTTCTCAAAACCTGGATCCAAACCCAGTTTTTTGAAGAAATTTCCCCAAAATAGCCTTGAATTTTAAGAAAACCCTTCTTTTGTAAATATTTCTCAAAAATTATAAAATGATTTTTAAATCCCTTATTTCTCTCTAGTTTCATAGTTTTATTTCAAAAAAAAAGTACCAAAAAAATGGAAAATACAAAGAAAAAGGAAAAAAATATATATAATAGAAAAGAAACAAAAAAATTTGGTTTTTGAAAACCTCTTTTCGAAAAAAACAATCTTTTAACTAAAACCATTTTTTTTGCAAAAACTTTTTGAAAAAGACCACCCTTTTGAAAAATTTTAAAACAGGGAATCGCCTTTGATAAAAGCCCTTTTAACGAACAAATTTTTTTTCTAGGGTTACAGAGGCTCTCTCTCCTTCTCGAAACATCCTGCATCGCCTTCCCCCCTTTTCTTCAGCCTAACCTCCTCATCCACCTTTATCCCTCCATCACCAACGAACTCGCTCAAACCCGTCCATCCCTAACCACTGCCCTCCTTCTCGACCCTTCCTCTCATTTCTACATAAGCAACCGCAGTTCCTCCCTCTTTCCCATCCGTTATCACCCCTCCATTACCTTTTCCTTTCAATCAACCGCCTCTCACCCCCGCACCATTCTTCTTTTCTTCTCCTGCTCTTTTTTTTTTCCCATCCTCCTCTTTTTTTCTGGATCCAAGGAGTTCCATGCAAAGGGAAGGAGAGAATCCCTCTCCTTCCTCCTTCAGAACCCTGCAAAATAGAGGTAAGTTGTCGTTCATCTTTTCTCCTCTCTTCCACCGTTTATTCACGAATTTTCTTTGATTTTCATGGGTTTTAGCATATGTTTATAGTTGGACTTCCAATCTCCAAACGGTTTTTTTCATCTGCTTATTGATTTCTAGTAGTTATCTCTGTGGATTTTCAATTTTTTTTCCTTCCTTACGTATTGATGACCGACGATGCCTCGCAATGGCATCGCCGATTCATCTGCTTTTCCCTGAACTTCGACTTCATCTCTGTATTTATTTTATTTTTATTCTTTCTTTTTGCTTTTTTTGTGATTTCTCTTTCAGTTTTTCTTTTCTTTTAACTTACTTAACGCAACCTTCGTAGCGTGGATTTGCCTGTCGCAAAACCAACCTATGAATAAGCAACATCGATGGAATGTATACATTCCAACACTTGTCTTCTCCTCTTCCTTTCTTTTATTTTAGCCCAGAGATAATCATCCAGATCCCCTTTGATTTACCGTATCTGTTAATCCCATTTTCCGTTGTGATTTGCTATTTTATTCAGTTTTTTTTTGTTGCATTCCTTGTAACTTCTGATTTGTATTTAAATTTTGTTTTCTTTTGATGATCTGTTTGTATTTACTATTTTTTTTTCGGTATACACTAAGATTTAATCTCCTGCTATCTGCTGATTGTTTTCTGTTAATCAGGATTATTAGGGGCATCCTTGGTTCCCTTGGAGATTGCATTTCTATACATTCCTTGTTTCGTTCTAATTTGCCCTTGTCATTTTTTTTTGTATCCAATTTTTTTACTTCATCCTAAGGATCTGCTTTCATTTCCTTCTGTTCCTTTTTGGATGCTGGTTGCTTGTTTTAAAATTTAAATGTTCATCACCTGTAATTGTCTCTTATCTGTATTGTTGATCCACCATGTTCATTCTAATCCTTGTTAAATTTCTGTTTCACGGCATCCATTACATCATCTGCATCACTCATCGTCAAACCACACATTACATCATGAATCAATATCCACATAAGTAGGAAGTACTGTATCATCGATATATAGAGACATCAGAAATCTATATCTATATCCCCTGCTTTTGATCGAGTCTCCGCTGTGAAATTGCATATTATATTCTCTATCTCACTAGGGAGTGAATCATCCAACGTGGATAGTTCTGAAATACAAAACTGTTTGGAGGTGCATCAACAGAGAATATCAATACATACCAGCTGGCTTCTTCATCGACATACAATGGGTTCTGTAAACTTTTGCCCAGACGATTTATGAGAGAGTAACCCAGAGATTATAAATCTTCCTCAGAGTAATGATTTACTTGAGTGTGCAGGAATTATTAGAAAGCCCTGTTCACCTGAATGCTATGTACCCTCCGTCCTAGGGGTGGCAATTTCTGACACGACCCGCCAACCCGCCTCTTAGGCGGGTTCGGGTTGGGCTTAAGCCAACCCGTTTAATAAACGGGTCGACCCACGTAACCCGTTTATTAAACAGGTCGGGTTCGGGTTGGGGGTATGCCATCCTGCCAACCCGGCTGACCCATTTAATAAACGGGTTAGGCGGGTGGGTCAACCCGCCAACCCGTCTGCCAACCCGACCCGTCAACCCGACCCGCCAACCTGACTACCTGCCAACCCGATCCGTCAACCCGCCAACCCGACCCGCCAACCTGAAAACCCGTTTACCCGACCCAACCCATTTATTAAATGGGTTGGCGGGTCGTGTTGGGTTACCCGTTTATTAAACGGGTCGGGTTAGTGTTTGCCACAGCCGACCCGTTTAATAAACGGGTCGGGTTCGGGTTGAGGTATACTGACACGCCAACCCGACCCGATTGCCACCCCTACTCCGTCCCATCAGCATTTGGATGGGCATACGTTACATTCGGGATGTAAATCAAGGATGCACAACAGGCGTTCACTATGCAGGCTCGAACTTGAAGAAGGTGGCAGTTCTGCTTGAATGGCCTTGTAGATACCAGACTCTTTTTTTTTAGAGGTATGGGAAAATCTTCAAGTCCCATATGTTTGGTTTTCCCACCATAGTTTCCTGTGACCAAGAGCTTAATTTCTTTATACTGCAAAATGAAGAGAGGCTGTTTGAGTACAGCTATCCAAAGCCCATTCATGGTATCCTTGGAAAATTTTCCATGCTTGTAGTTGTTGGGGACATACGCAAGAGAGAGGCTTAGCCCTCAATTTAGTTACCACTTCCAAATCAAAGCTAGATTATTTATATTATATTGAAGGGCATACCACTGCTCTCATGGAAATATAGGAGATGAATGAGAAGATTGTTTTCTGTGATAAGGCCAGAAAGGTATGATATTCTTGATCAATCTCTTTTACTTGCTAAGCTTGTGTCTTAATTTCTACTTAATTTTTCTTTAGCTATTCTGCTGCTAAAAGTTTCCTGTTGTGGTTTGTCAAATGTCATTCAGTTTACAAATTCAATGTTATAATGAACCAAATTTTTAGTTTGAAACCAGATAAGGCACAGAATCCTGCAAAAACAAAAGGGAGAGCCTCTCAATATGGAAAACTACAAGCAGATGGAATTCACCCAAAAGAAGCTAAGAATGAGAAGGGAGCTGTGGAGCTTATGCTATGGAGTGGAATGATGGATCTAGCTCAGGAGCTCTCCAATGAAGTGCAAAGGAGATGTACCCTTTCCAAGGTTGCAATATATCACCCAGTATTGGTACAACAGAGGTAAAAAGGGATGTGCTGAAGAATCAAGATAGATGCTTACCAATGTCAAGTGATGGTGTTGAAGGCTGCAAGAATTCTGAAAAGGAAGATGCCCGTGGAGCATTTTTTTATCGGTTTTTGCAAGAACGCTCGGCATAGCAAGTTTGAGGTACGTGGTGTCCTAATAAATGGTGATCTTCTCAATTCTGCAAATGTTATTTACTCTCTGAGTTTTGACTGTGATGAAAAGTATTTTTCTGCTGCTGGCGTGTCCAAGAAGATCAAGATCTTTGAGTTCCAATCATGGTTGAAAGACATGGTTAATATTCACTACCCTGTGATTGAGATGTCAAGTAGATCTAAGCTCAGCTGTGTATAATAACTTCTTGGCATCAACTGATTATGGTGGTGTAGTTCAGTTATATGGTTGCTATTCCCAACACCCCAGGTTAGCCTGATTTCAACTGTTTCTCATGAAAATTCATGTCTCACAGTATTTTTGCATTCCATCTCACATGATTTTGTGACCTTCACTGATATCCTGTTCATGCATTCAACTGTTATGAGTCGCTTGTTCTATCGCTCTTGGTGTCTCAACTGGTCAAGGGCATCGCCATTTTGAATCTGGCACTCCTGTGCCTAACCTTTGTGACAAGATCAAAAGTATGCATCATTCCTCACTGGACTAGTCTAGTGCAGAGGCGCTTGCAAGCAAGTTTTATTAATGCTTCAAAATAACATTTGCTACTGTAGTTCATTGCATTAGACATGCTAAAGTATTATTGCATTGTAAATATCAGTAACTCAGATCAACATCCGATATACATCTATCTGTTTGCATCAGTATCTAAATATATCAGGAACCAACTAGTTTATTCCAATTGTGTGTTTATCTGCCAGTACATCAATGTTTTTGGTAAATTTTGCCTAAAATTACAGTAAAAATCAACAGTTGTTTCGTATCTATTGTAGTCAGGGTTCTAGATTGTTGTCAAATCTTTATATATACCATTTTTTTCTTTTTAGTGAGGAACAACCACTGGTCCAGCTTGCACCTCACCCAATATCCACCCTCATCTCTAACTCATGCCTCTGTAGCTTCACTTGTATTCCCTTGTTACCTAATAGCTGCATCCCCACTTCCGGCCCGTAACACAAGCTCACTATTTTCAACATCTCTTATATCTATATTTGTCATGATTTGCCTTACAACACCATGTATATATCATCTGTTGTAGGTCACTTGTATATAGCAGCCCACCCTGTTCCATTTTGCATACATCTGTTATGAGCTGTTTTGTGTCAAAAACTTGCCACTGATTTCGGTATGTCATTACAGTCCAAGTTGTGCTGGTGTGTTAGCACAGGAATTGAAATGCTGATAGGAGTCTTCTACATATTGCCCAGTGTCACAATAGTAGGAGCTGCTTCGATCAATGTTACAATATCAAAGAACAGAATTCTGAACTCTTTCTAAAAGCAAATGTCTATTTCAATCTCGTGTATTGGCATTAGTTTCAGCTAGAACATCTGTGACTAGCTCAATACGTAGATGCCTAACTTTACATGTAATTCCTTTAAGAACAGTTCTGTCAACTGCGCTGTGAACACCCCAAATTTTTCAAAAGTTTTGTAAAAATGACCCTTTTGTCCTTGGCCCCATATTTCTCAGTTCGAGGTTGTAAACCTCGAATATTTTTCGAAAATTCGGACACAAATCCATTTTCTGAAGAAATTTTCTCAAAATAGCTCTGAAAAATTCCCTTTTGTAAATATTTTACAAAAACATAAAAAAAATTAGTTTTAAACCTTTGATTTCTCGTAAAGCTTTAGGATTTTATTCTAAAAATACAAAAAAAAATAAATAGAAAAATAACATAAAAACCAAAAATTGAGAAAAGCTACAAAGAAAACGGATGATTTTCAAGCTTTTGAAGCTGTTTTTACCAAAAACCTCATTTCTTAAACATTTTTTTAAAAATTTCTTAAAAAGGGAGAACCACCTTTTTGAAATAGGAAAACTTTCCAACGAACCCCTTCCTGCGTCTCTTTCCTTCCCTTTCCACCATTGATCTTCCAACAGCCTCCTCTCTCCTCAACCTTCAATCTGAAACGACCTCCATTCTCGAATTTTCCATTCCCTCTTTAAGAAGAGGCGAGCTCCCGTCTTCTAGGCATCGATTGTTTTTCTGGAGATCGACCTTTCATTCCTTCCTCCCTCGGGTGTTTCCTCCTCAACCAGCAGAAGATCGGTCGAACATCAACAAAAACCACAACATCAGAGAATCGGTATTCTGAAAACCATAAGAAGGTAACCAACTTCCCTGTTCGAATTTCCTGCATTTTCAGCTCATTCTTTTAAACACCCTGTTGTATATCCATCTTTGGCAACTATCACTTACATTACCAACCCTCAGCATTATCACTCATTCTCACTCACATCACACAGCCACTGCATAACTTGCCTAAGTCACTGTTGCCTTCTCTCCATTGTTGATATCTTCCTTGGGCTTGTCTGGGAAACAACCACCAATCGACACCTAGTAACATGTAAGGCAATTGCAATATCGGTAAAATACTTCTTTATCTTTAATCAGCTTGGATTCAATATTCAGTGTTGATATAGCAGTAACTCATCGGTTGGTATTCCTTAGAGAATAGCCATAACTCATTTTATAACAGCTTTATGTAGGACTTGGTTTACATGTAAAGCTCCAAGTGGTGCAAAAATATCGGACCGATGGGAGAGTTACTACATTCACTGGTTGATTGAAGTTTTGTTGTTTGGTACATAATCAGGGCTTTGGTACAGTTCGTACATTCCTAATTAGCAGTTTGGGGGCCTCCCCATCATATTCTTCCATGCTTCTATCAAGCAACGTCAAACAGAGGATACAAAGTCAATCATGCTGTTGAAGGTGGCCTTGAACTAGGCTATAATTTCTGCTAAGTTAGCTAATCACCTGCTGCACCTTTTGTAGCAGAATAGTGTTCTACTACAGCATACAGTTTGGTGCTTATAGAGCTTTCCTGCGTTTCCATCTCTTACAGTAGGAAGGTTGCTGAATTTTTTTTTTTTTTTTACTGATAACATCAGAAATTGCTGTTTAACCCGAACCTGTAGATGCGTCAGTGGTAGCTACAACCAATATAAGCATTACATTGATCTGTATTGCTATTTGGTTCAAGACCATTCAACCAATAGCTCCCAACATCCCTATCACCAGCTACCCATCGTTATATTGAAATTTCAACCTCCAGCAATCATCTGTAATATCCTGTTTGTTGTCTCTGCCATTTCACCTCACCTTCATCCTTCACTAACCTCACATGCATGCACGCCACTTCATTTCTTGTGTATCCACCTATCACATTAGCACTTTCCAGCACCTCATTTACACTTGCTACACAACATGTTCATTTGTTAACACCCATCCTCTAACATCTTGTGCCTCATACCTTTCTGCAATATTGGCACTCCCATTACACTCACATCTTCATTCTCCACAGCCCTGCGTACCATTTACTACCATCAGTAATACCCACTTCATCGACACTTTCAACACCATAGCCTCTTTCACATCATCTCTTATAGTATCACCGGCTGAGCACTTCCACTAACATCTCACTCATATGCATTTATACTCCCAGCCATCGCCTGTGTATATTACACTGTTGCACAAATTTCTCCTTTATTGTTATCCACTACCCACTGCTGTCATACTTGTATAGGCATGCGGCACCTACCACTTTCCCTTCCCTGCAACATCATCTACTTAGGAGTATTCTCACCCTCCTCCCATCCATTCCAGCCCTCACCATCAACACACATGTTCATTTACTGTATTTCCCCGTGGTAGGCATATAGGCACTTTGAACAAGCTTCTCCTATAGGCATTTTAATGTAGGCTTAAGCATCATTTCTATTATAGTGCAGGTATGGCCATTTGAATTTTGATATGACATTCCTTATTATCTCTCATATTTTACTTGTTTGCTTCATACTAACCCTGTTTTGCAGAAATACATAGAAAATAGTACTTTTCTTTCTTAGTTTAGGGATTTTGATTTCAATTCAATTCAGTTCAAAATTGTAATAGCTAGATATTAATGAGATTCTTTACATTTCCAGTCTTAGATTAGAATGAATGAGCATTGTAAAAATCATGATTTGCTTGTTCTCATGAATTTCTTCCTTTATTTTCTCAAATTCTCACAATGGTGAAACACGAATGGCACGTGCACCTTTTCATAAGAGGTAAGTTAATTCTAAGTTGATGATTTACACCAACGGCCATAGTCGGGGTGTAAACAAGACTTAGTATTTTTATCTTTTATGAAATAACACTGGATCCGCACAGGATCCAATTTCAAAATTATCATATTTTCTTTAAATATTTTCCTCTTTTATTAGAATTTAACCTAAAATTAATTCAACATATATACCAATGGCCATAGTCAGGGTATATTGAGAACTAATTTCATTTTAAATTCTATAAAAGCACCAAAATGTATTGCATTCTTCACTTGAATTTAAATGTGGTTATTATATAATATATTCAATGACCATAGTCAGAGATATATTATATCTTCAACCCCATTCTTAATTCACTTAAAGAATGAAATAGCTTTTGAAAATCCAATTTCAAACTTATTCAAATTTATTTCATCATTTAGGATAGAATTGCATCACATTTTTCAAAATCCCTTTTCAAAATTTCAAGTGATCTCAAATATCTTTCTTCAGTCCATGGTTTAATTCATTCTTCTATCTTATTTCAAAGATTTAAATTCCAAGATCAAAGTCCAATTTGACTTTGAAATTCATTTTCAAATTCACAAATCAAATTCCAAAATTTAAGTTATCTTCTGATTTCAAAATCAAGTTCATCCCCTTACCTTCAATCAAGGTTTGGATTTGAAATCTCAAAACTTAAATTTAAATCTGGGTTTCTAAAACCTAGATCCTTCTTTAAAAGTCCTATTTGGACTTTTTCATAACCCAAATCCAAAGTTAAATCCTAGCCTCAACTTGGATCCAAATTTCCAAGTATAAACTCCATTCCATTTTTGGATCTCCCATCACGGATCCAAATTCCATTTAGGATCCAAAGTCTTATTCCACTTTGGATCTCCAAATCATAGATCTAAATTTCTTTTAGGATCCAGATCCTCATTTTACCATTGGATCTCAGATTCAGATCCAAATTCTATTCTAGGATCCAGAATCCAATCTACGTTGGATCTCAGATTCAGATCCAAATTTCATTCTGGGAACCAGAATTCCACTCTACTTTGGATCTCAGATTACAGATCCAAATTCCACTTAGGATCTAGATCCTCATTCTACTTTGGATCTCAGAATTCAGATCCAAATTCCATTCTAGGACCCAGAACCCAATCCTATCTTGGATTTTAGACTTCAGATCCAAATTCATTCTACGATCCAGAGTCCAACCCTATCTTGGATCTTAGACTTCAGATCCAAATTCATTCTAGGATCCAGAATCCAATTCTACTTTGGATCTCAGACTTCAGATCCAATTCCATTTAGGATACAGAGTCCAACCCTACCTCAGATCTCAGATTTCAGATCCAAATACCATCTTGGATTCCATCTTGAATCCCATATTCCAAATCAACTTCTCAGATCAATTCCACTTCATTCTAAGATTTCAAGATCAAATTCCCATTTCGGATCCTAAATCCAAAAATTCAACTTTGAATCCTATTTAGAATCCAGATCTTGGATTCAAATTTCATCATTGAAACTCCAACTCTATCTTATTTCTCCAATCTATTTTTCTCGTTTTTTTCTTAAAAATTTCAAAGATAGAATTCAATTCCATTCCAAATATTCATCCAAGTTTAAATTTCTAATTCAAAGTCCATTTATGACTTTGAAATTTCTTTTCTTCTCTTTTCTCAAAACTTCAAAATCAATTTCCAAATTCCAGATTTATTTTCCCAAGCTCTTGATTATTCTAAAAACTTAGAACTTTAATCTTAAGTTCTAAGTTAGGAATCTTTTCTTCACTTTATCAGATTCACTTGGGAATTCTTCAAAATATTTTCAAAAGAGCATACATCTTTGCATTTGCACAAGCATGATTCATTGTGCATTTAGACTTAGGATAAATACTTAGATGATTTCTTAGCAAAGCAAAAGGCATTAATTCAACCCTTGGTTCGATTACCCCTGGTAAAGGCGCCAGGAACGGTCGAACCTCGTACCAACGAGCGAATCCCGTCTCCCAGTTTTCCCGCAAATATTTCAAAAACGGAGGCGAGTTATTTTCAAAATATTTTTCAAAATCAAGGTCAAGTGAAACCCGCAAAGTAATTTCTCTTCTGTCTTCTTTTTTTCTCTTCTCCCTTTCTTTTCCTATCTTTTATCTTTCTCCCTTCAAAAAGGAGAAAAATAAGAGGTTGGAAAGGAAGAGAGAAGGAAGAGAGAGAATATTACGAGAGGAAAAATTTTGCGATGATCACAGGTTTGGCGACCGTGATGGGACCTCGTCTTCGTCCGGTTGGATCTATGCTTTTGCTTTGCTTTTATATAATCTAAGTCTTTATTCTAACATATGTCAGCTATATTTCCATGCAAACCTTAGGAGCCTAGATCTTGTCCTAAGCTGACATCATTACATATAGGATCTAAGTATGGTTTGGTAGGACCATATTGAGGAGATTATATCCATGTTCACATTAGACTTAGGTCTTAAATACAATTCTCGTCAATTTTAGGGATTCAATGTAAACAATATATGCAAGTGTATGCTTCTTCTTATTTAAATCTATCTCTTTAGGACTTGCATTAGAGCCTTCTGATTTTATTGCATGTTGATCATATTTTGAAAACATCCCTACCTATATTTTCCCGGTCTTCACGTTGGTGGGCTGTCTCACTGAACCATAGTTTGGGAGAGAGCCTCACAACTGGACCACTTATTTGGGTTCGCGCCCCCCTACCACGTACCTAAGGGCCATAGTCTGAGGTATATCGGTAGGTGCTCAAGGATGTTGGGAAGCTATTACCTTAGAACCGGAGAAATATTTCTATGCCACGTACTTCGAGCTTCGGCTTGGGTATATCGACGTATCTTGATCGGAATCAGATAATTTGAACCTTAGAGTTAGGATTAAGGTCCTTGTGATCATCGCAAAATTTTTCCTCTCTTTATGGTTTCTCTCTCTTCCTTCTCTTTTCCTTTTCTAACCTCTATTCTCCTCCTTTTTGAAGGGAGAAGGATAAAAGAAAGAAAAGAAAGAGAGAAGAGAAAAGAAAGAAAGAAAGAGAGAGAAGAGGAACTATTTTGCGGGTTTTCACTTGACCTTTATTTGAAAATATTTAGAAAATAACTCGCCTCCGTTTTGAAAATTTGCGGGAAAAATGGAGAGACGGGATTCGCTCGTCGGTACGAAGTTCGACCGTTCCTGGCGCCTTTACCAGGGGTAATCGAACCAAGGATCGAATCTATGCCTTCTGCTTTGCCTAAATATAACCTAAGAATTTATTCTAAAGATCTAAATGCACAAAGAATCATGCTTGTGCGATGCAAGGATGAATGCTCTTTCAAAAATTGATTTAGAAATTCCCAAGTATTCTGAGATGAACTTGGCGAAGGAGTGAAGAAATGATTTAATCTAATTTAGAACTTTGAGATAGATCAGAGGAGTTCTAAGTTTTTGAAGTAAATCAGGATTGAAAGGATAAGCGGGAAAGGATTACTTGAAGCTTTGAAATGAAAGAAAATAAAGTTTCAAAGTCAACAAAATGGACTTTGAATTTGAATTTTAGGAAAGGAAATGAATACTTGAGATGAAATTGAATTTGGATTTTTAAGTTTGGAATGGATCTGAGATAATCAAATGGTTTTTAAGAATAGAAATGGATTTAAGGAGTTTTGGATGAGATCTGAAAGTGGAATTGGATTTGAAATCTAGAATTGGGAATGGAATTGGATCTAAAGATGGATTTAAGATCTGAGATCCGAGATAAAATTGGGTTCTGGATCCTAAGATGGACTTGGATCAGAAATCTAAGACCCAACATGTGATTGAATATTGGATCCTAAAACGGAACTGGATCTGAAGTCTGAGATCCAAAAGTGAAACTGGATTCTGGATCCTAAGATGGATTTGGATATGAAGTCTGAGATCCAATGTGAAATTAGAGTATGGATCCTAAAGGAGAATTGGACCTGAAGTCTGAGATCCAATGTAGAATTGTTTTTAGAAAACTGGATCCAAGTTGATCCCATTTCGGATTTGGAATTTCCAAAATTGATTTGAGAATTTGAATTTTGAATATGCAAATGAATTCTAAAGTCAGATTGGACTTCGAAGCTTGAATCTGGAATTTAGAAGATGAATCCATATTTCCAATTTTGAATTGAATTTGGAAAATGAAATTCAGGAATTGAATCTTGAATAAATGAATTTCAAAGTCGATTTAGACCTTGAATTTGAAGTTTGAATTTTGAAATGTAGAAGAGGAAGAGAATCTCAAAGTTGATTTGAACTTTGGATTTGGTTTGGAGTATTTGAATTTTGGAATTTTTGAAATTTTAAAGTCAAATTGGACTTTGAAATTGAAATCTAAATCTTTGAAATAAGATAGAAGAATGAATTGAAATAGAGATTGAAGAAGGATATTTAAGATTACTTGGAGTTTTGAAAAAGGAATTTTGAAAATATGATGCGATTCTATCCTATATAATGGATGAATTTGAATTTTGAAATTGGTTTTTGAAAAGTTATTCCATTCTTTTAAATGAATTAAAATAAGATTGAAGATATAATACATCCTTGACTATGGTCATTGAATGTATTGTATAATAATCTATATTTAAATTCAGGTGAAGAATGAAACACATTTTGTGCTTTTATAGAGTTAAAAATGAAATTAATTCTCAATATACCCTGACTATGGCCATTGGTATATATATTGAATTAATTTTAAATTAAACTCTGATAAAAGATGAGATATTTGAAAATATGATGATTTTTGAAAACGGATCCAGTGTGGATCCAGTGTTATTTTGTAAAAGATAAAAATACTAAGTTTTGTCCACACCCTGACTATGGCCATTGATGTGGATCATCAACTTAGGATTGATTTACCTCTTACGAAACGGTGCACGTGCCATTCGTGTTTCACCATTGTGAGAATTTTGAAAAATAAAGGTAAAGATTCATGAAAAACGAGTAATTCATGATATCTACAATGCTCATTCATTCTAGCTAAAACTGGAAATATAAATTTTCATTAAGCTCTAACTATTACAACACACCAAAATTGAATTTATAACTCCTAATGATGATATGTTCCACATATTTCCTGCAAAAAGGGCAGAGTTAGCCAAATACAACAAACAACTATAAAAAGATATTACAAACACCAAATGATAAAATATTCATGCATATGCCTTATGTTAAAGAAATATAATATATCATGCTGATGAGAGATCATATATCTGAGTACCTAAGGGATACTTTAAACTAAGAAGGAAAATGGATGCTAAAATGCATGCCTAATATCCTAATTTAATGAGAAAATAGATATGAGAAGATCTATACATGAACGTATATACATGCTAAAACTAAAAAAACCTAATTTGAGAAGGCATAGACAATGATAACATGTGAAATATTGGACCAAGATTACACCTTTTGCAGCAAATCAAATACTGATTTTGAATTAGCATACCAACTGCTTCCTGCTTTATCCAGAAACTAACATACAAACCGATGAATCCCAGTTTCATAGCAAAACTCCACTAACCTCATAGCTAGATGTGGATGAAGTGGTAATTCAGGTAGAAAATGTAGAGGTGAACTGAGAGGCTATGCAGTTTGATATAGGAAGTCATAGCAGAAGTCGGGCTCTATTACCACAGTAATGCTTATCACCGTTATAAGCACTATGAAGATGCAGTGCACTGTAAGGTGTTTAGGTGATGAAGTGAGTGGGGTGCAATATGCAGAGAAGCGACCAAGGTAAATGCATGGATGTAAGGTGATAAAAAATGAAGCACAATGTATAGTGTCATGGTGACTGGTGTTGGTGATGTACTGTGAAAGATGAAGGTGCTGGAATGGTATGTATCTTATTGCTGTGCAGCATGACAGTAATATAAAGAAAGAGAGAATCGTATGAGCATCAGATGATAGTAGGAAATGTCATAGATGACAGCAGGGGTACTACGGTGAGTCCACAAAAATAACTAATGGAAGACATATTGACTGTTTGGGCACATTTACTAGATGACTGATGTTAAGGTTATGATGAACCATGGTGAGTATCTGGCAGTATGCAACCAGAAAGGGTATGAATAATAACTAAAAGTGTAAGGTTTTAAACTGTAAGAAGAAAAGGACACATGCAGAGCACACATGAATCTTACTGCTGGGACTTAAGGGAGCAAATGTACAGGTGGTAAAAAAAAATGGTATATATAGTTCTAACAAGTAACTATGTCAATGTTGGGTGGATAAGGTGGAAGTGTAGCTGGGATCATCATGGAGATGGCTGTAGTGTAATGAAGGATGGGGTTATAACAGCAACAAGTGAAGATAGGGTTTTAGCATGAACTGCACATCAGTAAGGAAGGTTTATGAAAGATAAGAAGGTTGTGGCAACAGGTAAGTAGGGATGCTGATGAAAAGGATACATGGAGTGATGATGTCAATCGTGTATCCAAGGAATAAACATAAAGATTTAAATGGTATTGAGTCAACAGATAACACTATCTAAATAATTTAACAATATAATGAACCCAAAAAATGAGATGGAAGATTGAGATAGAAAATGAACCGATTCCTGTCATGACCATGATGTAGACATTTACAAGGTGGCTGAAAACAGTGGATTTTAGGGGAATGGCTGGGACTGATGTTATGAAGTGGATTGAAGGGGAAGCTAGCCGCGAAGGGTGACCATAGTGGGCAGCACTTGGGTGGTTGAAAAGGTAAATTACAGCAGCTGTAAGCTTACTGTAAAACTCATAATTGAGAGAGGGCTGAAGTGGTGGTGTTGTAGTGCAATGATAAGACGTGAGTGTGCAATGAAGGAGAATACATGCAATGGGAGGATATATGGAAGAGGTTGTAATAATATGTAATGTAAGGATGGAGCATAAGGTGTTGTGCTATTAAGGGCTGGGAGATGATTGGTCACAAAGTGGTCTTAATATGCTGATAGTGATGACAAGCAGTGAGGAGTGGGAATAAGACACAGTGGGCTGCCAACTGTGGTCTGCTTGAGGATTCATGAGATCAAGTTCCTCACCCTGTTTTGTCAGCTCACAGGCTAGAAATATCAAAGCTTACCATGATTGCTTCAATTAGTTGCAGTTTGACATAGCCTGTCCAGTTTTATTTTATTTTATTTTTTTATCAAACTTAACTCCATGTCTCGTGAGGTGGCCCAGCCAAATCCATATACTTACAGAAATCCAACCTTTGCCTTGTTGGGGAGGTCATGAGGATAGATAGACGGAACACCTTGTGGTCAGCCAAGACCAGCACATATGTTCATGCAAGGGTTGTCAGGAGCATTTACGCATCCCTTAAGGCTGCAGAACTGTAATTTGATGCCCTTCTCATCTGCAATGTCTTAAACACATTCTTTGAAAACTCTCTGAGCTTCGAGTTGAAACCTCTTAGATGGGAGACAATGGTTTGCTCATTACAGAGCTTTTCCTCTTCTTCAATGTAGCCTTTAATGATCCAGCACCACCAGATTGTCAGGCTTCAATTGAAGAGGGGAAAAAGCAATGCTTCATGTGTATAATGGATATACTGGAGAGTGGTTGTGCCATGGTAGAAGCTTAGTGTAGGTTGTGGTGGGTAAATGATATAGGCATCATGGTTGTGAGTAAATGAAAGTGCAGAACATGGATGAAGTGAATGCGATGGAGTTTGAGCTAGGGATGAAGACAATAAACTGGGTATATACCGGGGATAAATGCCATGACAAGTCCTAATAGCAAGTTTTTACATAAATATGAAAACGAAATACACAGTTTAGACTGGAAAGAAAAAAAAAACGTACCTGTAGATGGGGGTGCAGAAACCAAATGTCCTAAGGTGTCATGTGTGACACTATGAGGGACGGATTGTTGTGAATTAGAGTTTACTAGCAGACAGTTTCTTTCCAGGAAGACAGTTTCTTTCCAGGAATTGACAATACCTCTGCAGAACATAAGCTTGCCTTTTCTTCCTTTATTTCTTTTACCTCATCCCTTTTGATAACAGGTTCGAAGTTCTGGAATGTCACTCCTGCACCAATATCTTCCAAGACTCCCTTATAGATCATCACCAAGGTAAACCCTGCGCTGAACTTAGTTCACCAGAACCACTATTCGGAAATGGATTCACTAAATGTTATTTTCAGGCGAGAGGTTTTGGAAGATATTGTATACCCAAATTGGATGCTAAGATGTCTTTTATACAAACTTGATGGCCTTGGATCCATTGGGATGCCCAATTACACTTGGGTGTGAGGTATGAACGGAGAGGAATGTAGCCCAATATGAAGACTGTGGTACCGATGTGCAATACAAAGAAGGGGAAAAGGAAAGAAAAAATGCATACAGAGGATCGAAATGAGAACTGATGGTATTGTAGTTGCAGGATAAACAACGATCTAACAAACTGAAATAGAAACTTGAAATGCTATGAATTAAAAAAAAAAATTAGGAAATCAATGAGAGATTACCAGTAGGAATCAAGACTAATAGGAACAAAAATCAGAAGGCAAACAGAAGTCAAAACAGAAGTAAGAAAAATAACTAAGAAGCAAAATATGATTTGAAACAGGAAGCAAAAGCATAGATCAAAATAAGAATGGAACAAAAGCCTAAATGAATTTAAAATAGAGCATCAAGCAGAGATTGAAAATAAACTACAACAGGAAAGAAACAACTCAAAGAAAAGGAAATAAATGTAAATAGGAAATTAAGACGTAAATTAAAATCAAAATGGGCAGAAAATTGGAAAGTAAAATTGGCTACAGACTAAATCGTAAATGAAACAAAAAATGTAAAAGAAAGATATCGAAAAATATGTTAGAATCGAATGATTCCATCGATGTTGCATGGAGGTGGGTGGATATTGCAGGAGCAATTCAACACCACCACTAATGCGTGAAGTAGACTGAAAACAGATAAAAAAAAAAAACAGAAGAAAGAAAGAGGAATTACAGAAGGAAGAAAGAGCACTTACTTGTAGTTTGCAGAGGTTCTAGGGAAGAAGCGCTGTGAGGGAGGAGTTGAAGGCAACTACCAAGGAATAAGTAGAAATTTGATGGTGTTGTAGAAGACAGACTGATGTTGGCTGAGCCAGGAGGGATGAAGACGGATGACGATGGCAGGAGACGAGTCCATGAAGGAAAAGAAGGTGGAGGGATAGAAGACCACCCTTTTCTTCCCCTGCGTGAACTCCTCTTAAAGATGAAGAACAGCATTCGAGAGGGGATTTGTTGGAGATGGAGGGAGGAAAACCCAGGAGATGGTTGGAGATCGATGGTGGAAAATAGAGGGAGGAGTGCGCGGGAGATGATCCGTTGTGGATTTTCCCTTTTTCCAAAAAGAGGTTTCCTTTTTAGGAAATTTTTAAAAAAATGGTTAAGAAATGAGATTTTTGGCAAAAAGGTTTCAAAAAAGCTTAAAATCCTTCATTTTTCTTTGTAGTCTTTCCGATTTTTTTGGTTTTTTTGTGTTTTATTTTTATTTTTTTTTGTATTTTTGGAGTAGAAATCTAAGATTTTACGAGAAAACTAAGACTAAACATTAATTTTTTTGTATTTTTGTGGGAAATATTTACAAAAGTATTTTTCTGAGAATTTCCGACCATTTCGGGGAAATTTCTTCAGAAGAGTGGGTTTGGACCCAGGTTTTGAGAAAATGTTCGAGTTTTGACACTCGAATCGAGGAATACAATGCAACGGATCAAAACAGATGTCGGAGGAACTGTCCAAGCTTATTTAAAAACTATTTTTGGTATTTTCTGTAATTTTAATTTAAAATTTGGACAACGAGGCTCAGATTTGGATCTGGACAATGGATCCAGATCCAAAATCAATTTAAACATATGAAATGAATTTAATTTCAATAAAACTAGAGAAATGGACTGGAATTTAGATTTGAAATGACCCATTTGCTCAGAAAATGATATTAGGGGCAAAAAGGGAATATTTAAAAGATTTTGAAAAATTTGGGGTGTTCACAGTCCTACAAGCCATTTCAAATATTACATCTAGAGTCAGCCTTTAGGGAGTGATGTGTGCGCATCCTTGTTTGTGCAGCTTTAGTTGTATGATAATTCTCTTATTCTCTCATATATGTATCAAACCTTTTTCAAAAACCCTGGGTGTATTATTCAAAATTTACCCTTATTTCCAAAAACCCCAGGTGTATATTTCTCTCTACCT
Source organism: Nuphar pumila (assembly GCF_984573655.1). Classification (NCBI taxonomy): domain Eukaryota; kingdom Viridiplantae; phylum Streptophyta; class Magnoliopsida; order Nymphaeales; family Nymphaeaceae; genus Nuphar; species Nuphar pumila. The sequence continues at coordinate 57,678,379 of NC_143253.1, read as the reverse complement.
ATATTTTCTTTTTCTCTTTTAGATCAAATTTTCTTCAAAACCCTAGAAAATTCTTTTAAAATCTCCTCAATCTTTCAAAATTTCCAGGTTTGATTCTTTAAAAAGGTCTATCCGTAAGTCCTGCATTCTATCTAATCCTCCTTATTTTCTTCTTTTCCCCAGTATCATCTCAATGGCGTCAAATTCCCCCGATGATGTCTTTCCCCGAGATCATGTCTTCTATCAGATTCAGGATGGACCCCCGGATCTGCGGGTCATCCAGTCTCGTCCTTTCTTCCCACGGTGGTATTATTCTTGGTTCGCCACCTTCTCACGTATGTTCCCAGACCACTTGGATGACTGCGGGTTGGAGATGGCATCAGCAGTAGGCAAGCGAATCATCAACGGAGCTCTGATTCAGGCCATGGCAGAACGGTGGAATCCTCGTACCTGCACATTCTGGTTTCCTTGGGGGGAGATGACTCTGCTTATGGATGAATTCAATGATATTATGGGATTGCCCGAACCAGCTGGTCAGCCAGATGATCCTGTCGAGCAACAGTTTTTGATCAACATCAAAGGGGTGGATGTTCGAGAAGCCTTAGCAAGAGCAACGGGGAGTAGATCCTGGCCTCTCACAGAGATTGGTGGAAATCAGTTCATCGACCTGTTCGAATTATATCAAAAGTACGGAGCCTACAAAGAGGTCGACACTCTCTCTCGAGCAGCAAAAGACAGAATTCAGCATGCCATGATCCTGTGCACAGTTGGATTAGCTTTCTTCCAAGATGGCCAAAATTTCATAGCTATTAGAGTCGCCCAGCTCTTTCGAAGATGGGGAAACAAGCAGACCCGTCAGCTTTCAGTCTCCATGGCCGCATTAGCCTTCGTTTACAGAGGCTTGGCTCGATTTGCCCTCGGAGAGACCATTCTGGTAGAAGGATGCACTTACGCCATACAGTCGTGGTTCCTGCGACATGCTCCCTCGAAGGCCAGTTCTTTCAGGTTCAACAGTAAGCAGCCAAAAACAGTCATCCAATGTCGAGCTCTGATCGAGAAGCTGCATCAGGAGGAGATCGCCTGGGATTTCTTTGACAGAAGAGAGACTGTTCCTCGATACACTTATGCCCGTGACAAGCGCTACAAGTTGATGGGCCCCTTCTTTTGTGTTGATTATCAGCTGGAACGATGTCTGAGGCAGTTTTCGCAGCGGCAAGTTAGCGCCAACACCCATTTCCCGACAGGCAACGTGCCAGAATTCAACCTACAGTCGGATCAGTGGTCTGGGGCATATCATGTCGCCAAATATACCTGGGATTCCTTTATCTCTCTGTCTATATTTCCTGGGCCAAATGTATCATCTGAATATCGAGAGTGGTGGCAAACTGTCTGCCCACCCTCTCTTTGTCTTTGAAAGTTAAAAATATCAATAAAAATTTACTTTTAGCCAAAAATGTTGTTTTCTGTATTTTTGTTTATAGCACAAATAAAAGTCACAAATTTTTGGGTGACGACCTAAATCCTGGGTAAAAGGGATGTATTCCTCTGCATTTCTTCAATATATTTTATCATGGTTGACGACCTCGCCTAGGTAACAAGGCATATTTCTCTGTTATCATGAAATGGTAACACAATTATCACAAATCATGTGATGACCCAATCCCGGGTAATGGGATAATCTCTTGAAATTGTCTACCAAATCCCCTCATTTCTTGCTTTTTCTCAAAGAAATTATGATTTTCGAAAGTTTCTCCATACTCTAACCATTCCCATATTCTGCAGGAAAGCTTTGGCATCTGAAAATGGTTCAGACAAGGGCTGATAAGAGGGCTGCTCAACAACACAGTGACAGCGAGCCAGAAGAGATGAATTCTCCTAGACATTCCAAAAAGCATGACTCCGGAGATGAGAGTGATGTTGATCCGGCCATGTACCAGGTTTTTTAGAAAATGATGACTAAGATGATGGCTGAGTAGGCCAAAGCTGCTCCCAAGAAGGCAGCTTCTAAGAGCAAAGCAAAGAAAAAACCCATGAAGAAGCCAGTCAAGATTAGCAAACAGAAGAAACAGCGTGACAGTACTTCTGAGGATTCCGGGTCAGCAGAAGAAGTCTCTGAAGAAGAAGAGCAGTTGATCTACATTTCGAAGCACCTCTGGCAGTCCAAGAGGCCAGTGGAAGAGCCAGTATCAGTAAACAAGCCCAAGTATGGGGCCCCCGCAGAGGATTCAATTCAAGCTTTGACCAAGATAGTCAAGGACCTGCAAATCCGTGACAAAGAAAAGAGGTGATACACCAGGCAGGACTTCTATCTCAGTTTAGAAGGAGACAAGGATCTGGAGAACCTCCCCCGGAAGTTCATTAAGTTTGACAGAACCGGCAATCCAAAAGTCCATTTAGCAATGTTCTTCGCAGAATGTGCCCGGTTCAGTGAAGATAACCGCGCCCTTTTCCTTTGTTTTCCCTGCAGCCTGGACGGGATAGCAGCGAAGTGGTACGCTGAACATGTCAATCCCATCGAATTGAGGGATTTCAACAAAGTTGTTAATATGTTTGTTGAACGCTTTCTGTTCAACACGGAAGCCCTACCTACCCTAAACCACTTGTACAACCTCAAGCAAGAGCCCAATGAAAAGGCCAGGGATTTTATCCATAAGTGGAGAAGTATTTGCAATAAGATGAGAAATCCCATTTCTGAGGAGCATGCCCTCCAGGTCATCCTCAACAATTTCTGTCAGCCCCTGAAAAGCCTCATCTTCCCATATCCCTCCAAGTCCTTCATCGAGCTAACAGAGCGAGCCGAATGGCTCGAAATGGGGGTAGAAAATGGGATGTACGAAGGTGTCTCTTCGGCAAAGAACATCTTGGACCCAAAGAAGAAGGCCCATTTTACCTACTCAAATGATATCGTCGAAGACCATCCGGACAGCAGCAGCAGGAATGACAGTGGCAGCGGGTCGAAACCTGAGCAGAACAGGGGAAGAAAGGGCAAATTCTTCAAGAACAATGACAAATCTCTCTTAACCGGTCCTCAACAAAAAGGGGACTTTCAAGAAAAACCAAAACACATCAATTGGAGCAAAGATAGGAAATTCACTCCTTTGGACCAGCCTCTGGAGAAAGTGCTGGAATACCTGCTGTCCCACGGGATGGTGAAGTTGCCCAAAATTGCAGATCCCCTAGTCTTCATGGGGAAGTACAGAGAGCAGTACTGCAAATTTCATAGAGCCATGGGGCATGATACAGAACACTGCTTCGTCTTGAAGCATTTGGTCCAAGACTGTATCGATAAAAGCATCCTCGTAGAAGACGAAGAGGAGGGCAAAATGGAAATCTTATCTGCTCCATTCCCGAAGCACTCGGCATCAACCATCTTCGAACACCCTTTCCTTCCACAGAGTCATATCCACCCATGCTCTAGTGAAGAGCTAAAACTCCAGCATCAGGTAATAGTCCTACATCAGGATCAACCTGTATATCAGAAAATGGATATCCTCTCGCTTCTTGACCAAGCTAGTGTACCAGTCAAGGATGAAAGAATTCCAATCTTCCCAAAGAGCTTTCTTAAGAAAGAAGTCTGCGCAAAGAAGGCAGAAACCTCTAAAGCAGCAGAGGAACAGGCTCATGATTTCCAGAAGCCAATTACGGCGCTTTCCAACATTTCCATCTTCGAATTAACTCATGATTCTCCCAAGCACCAGGAAAAGTTGGATGATCTATTAAGAAAGATCAAGGTGAAACCGGGTACCACGCCTGAGGATATGGCGCAAATAGTAAATCAAGCAATGACTAATGCACCTATCACCTTCTCTGATGAGGATTTGCCTAAACCTCATTCATTCCATAACAATGCGTTGTACATTGTGGTCAGGACCAGGGGCATGACGGTCCCGCATGTGCTTGTTGATGGGGGCAGCAGCTTGAATATTTGCCCAGAAATGACAGCGAAAGCCTTGGGATTGAAGGAAGAAGAATACGTGCCTGATCCCATCACCATCTACGGCTTTGATAATCACGGGCAGACGGCCAAGGGCAAGATTTTCTTAGAGATTTTTATCAACTACTCAGTGCACACCGTCCTATTCCATGTCGTCAACGTGCCGCCAACTTACAATCTTTTGTTGGGACGAACATGGATCCATAACGCCAATGCCGTTCCGTCAACTCTCCACCAGTGCATCAAGTGGTCAAAGGGCGGAATGATTACTACCATCTTGGGAGAAGATCCTGAAGAAAGGCTGCCACAACCTATGATTTCCCGTCCAACATTCACAGCTGATATTCCAAGCATCCGAGAAGCAGATGAGATCAATCTCAGTGACAGTCTAGAGATGCTAAAACTGAAAGATGTCATGGAAGAGGAAAATGTTGTAGCTACGGTCCAATGGCAGGGACCTTGTTTCTTCAAGTTAGGAGGACGCATTGATTACGCCTCCTTCAAAGATCACCCTTTATTCCCTCAGTTCTCCAAAGCCAGAAAGGGATTTGATCTGCTGATAAAACATGGATATCAGTCATTCCGGGGCATAGGAAAGAATGAAGATGGTATAGTGGAGCCAATCATTCCTACTCAGCATTCAGACAGTTCAGGGTTGGGATTTACCGGCCAGGATTCCAGCGAGAAAACAGTATTTGTCAGAGGAAACAAATGAAGATGATGCCTTAGTTTTCCTGCTTTCTTTTCTTCTCTTTTTGTAGGGACAATACAGTCCCATCTTTTGTTAAAATCTTGTAAATACTTTACTTCAATCAATGAAAGATCAAATATTCTCTTCAAGTATCTGTCATTTTCTTCTTATGCTTTGTCTGTGTCATTATTCTTTGCTTTATACAAAAAAATTGATTTGGCTCGTATTTTTCTCTCAAAACAACCTCTTTTTGGCATTTTCAGGACCTTTTAACTCCTGAATCAATGACAAGATTTGTTATCAATCCCAAGTATCTAAAATTGGCAAGGTTTCCTGAGATGAAAGACAGAGCAGAAGTCAGTCAGGCAGCAGAACAGACTAAAGAGACAACCGAATTTGATTCCACCATTCAGGATTTACCAGAATTTGCTCACATTCAGAAGCAGGATGAACCATCAACCTTGGTTCAAGATCCAACTGAGGATATCAACATTGGGTCGGAAGATGATCCGAAAATTCTCAAAATCGGGTCGAGTCTAAGCGAAATTGAAAAAGCTAGACTCATCCAATTCCTTGAAAAGCATCAGGAAGTATTTGCCTGGACTTATGAAGATATGCCAGGACTGGATATCAAACTGGTTGAGCATCGACTCAAGTTGAAACCAGAAG